>NW_020655740.1:392794-432285 GCF_003589595.1 Hyposmocoma kahamanoa | reverse complement strand
TCCTTATTCAAAAACCATATACCTCAGGTGCAGCTCAGCGCAGCCAAAAGTTGTAGGTCTAAAGGAAATTAAGTTATGCCAAAAATTTTCACCAAAAAACTGCCTTCAATAAAAAAATTATATAAAAAAAATATGCATAAAAAAAAATTAAAAAAAATTGATAATAAAAGTACATACCATGCTCTTGGATCTCCATGCTTTCACAACACGTAAACACTTGATTTGGAATAGTGACACTCAAAAACAAAGTGATTAAGTTTCGATGACTCACACGTGGTGATAATTAGTCTCGCGATGCGCTCACTTCCGATGCACAAAAGTGAATGATAACGTGACCTAATTACATTGATATTTATAGTTTTTGGAAGCTTGTTAACTAGTTACTAACTTAGTGAGTTGATCTAACCGGGATAAGCCAATGATTTTTTTTGATTTATGGCCTATGGGGGAATCACAGTGCGTCGCTTTCTGGATCTAGAAAGTAATAAACTGTTGTAATAATAACATTAAATTTCAAGAAAACTCGATTTACAACATATAATCAACTGTAAATAGTTTTTGGCTCTCGATTTTGTTTGAACCCTATTTAAACCCGGCGTTAACAAAGCGCCGGGTTAAAATCCGGATGCTTGCCCATCTCTGATGGAGAGCCTTAACGTGCCTACAGATTTGCTCGATGTTTTGACGATCGATACGTTTATTCAGCCAAAATCGTACGAAAGTTTTAGTTACAGTACCTATAGACGATCAACATATATTCAGAGATCAGCGTATATTTTTTGACGATTGACACTGGAAATTAAAATTATAAATGCCCACAAATGTATTCGAATTTAACCTTACTATTTTTTATCAACCGCTAACAGGTGTTAGTAACAAAGGTATGTTAGTAACGATCATTATCTCGAAAGAGAGGGTTCAGGCTCTTAGAATAATAACGCATAAAAAAAACCTAGTCCGCACACGCTAAGTGAGGCAAATTGAAGCGCGCCAAAAGGGCCTACACGACCGGGCGGGCATTCAGTGCTCAAGATCAATTTGCACCGCGAACAGCTCCAGAATTTTAGCTAAAAATGACGAAATGTGCAGTCAATGAGTGTAAAAATACGTCAGACAAACATAAAATAGATACTAACGTCACATTCCACAAGGAAGTAACGCGTTTCAACTTGTGTTTTTATATAAATATTCACTAAAACAAGTCAATGACTAAAACCGAAAATTTACCTACTACCTAAGCCTACTACTAAAACTAGCCTACATGAATTTGATTTTTGCCTCACTTGTGACAGTTCGTTTGATATGAAACTATCATTCTTTGCGTTATTATTCTAATGTTCAGGCTATGTTCCGCCATGTTTTTTAGTTCAACAACAACCATTGTATTTCATCATAGATCCAAGAGAAGTCCTGATTTACACGATCGGGAGATTTGCGTCACGTAACATTTACTAAACATTTTTCTAGGGATCGACGACGCTGCAGGTGTTTTCAACATACAAATTTAACGATACGGTTTCTCTCTCGATTGAAAATTAAATAGGTTGTGTTTACTACTTTCAAAATTAGGTGTGCGGTTTCCGGAACGCGGCACAGAACCGCAATACGATAGACCAAAGATGTTAGATTAAGATGACTCCAAAATGTCTACTAGCCGAAAAGGGTGGGAATTTGGAGTTTTACAAGTTTCACTTTTTTAGGGAACATATTCTAATACTGTGCTCACATTACCGCTTTAGGCGGCAGAAATAGATAAGGTGGCAGAGCTTTCCTGGACGAACGCTTTCACACGGAGCTCTACTGCTACCTACTGTACTACTTTCCCTTCGTGTCCCATAGCCTTGGGACCGACGTCCTGTAGCACGGAAAATTGTTCTGTGTCCTCAAGTGTCCTGTAGATTTTTAAATTAATTTTTATGGCGTATTCGCTCTTTGCTCATCATCGCTTTCCATTCGTTCACTACGACAATTAATTGTCACTCCTTTCGTTCGCATTCTGTCAGCCGTTGCTGTCTTGCTGTCACTGTCACTGCTGCTCGCGTATTGCTTGCCAATGCCAACAAAATTTATCGTTATTTACAAGTCAATGTTATTTACGCAATATTTCGTTGCTGTTTTGCTTTCCAAAATACTTAAAAGCGTGTTTTACTGTTATTTAATTGAATGACATGGATGTTGAACGGTATGTCGGCATGGACCAGAGGTTCGATCCTCATTGGTTGGAAGAAATAATTCTACGTCTTGGTGAGTGTTATTATTAACTTTATACCTACGTAAATATTTGCCAAACTCTCTACATAATATCCGGCGGTCAAAGATCACATTGTAGATTAAGTACCTTACATTTTTTTATGAGCTTTGCGCTTGGTGGAAAACGACGTGCCTATCGTAACGCAGTGCCACTCGTACCATTAAATCACAGTTTTTGAGACAGAATTGACAAGTCCCATGTGCCTATGTAATTTTAACAGCAATCTAACCCTTTACTTTTTACTTTACAGCCACATTACTGTTAGGCGGCAGAAATAGGTACCGTGGCGGGGTTTTCCTTATTGCACTTTCTTACAAGGAGTTCTTCTGCTAGAAAATGAATTATTTTGATTATTTCTAAAATTTAATATTAGAGTGGAGTCCGCCATCACTGCAAACAGCTATAAACTTGATCACCACTAATTGCAACCTGGAGCCAAGATCAACAGAATTATAGAAGTAGCATTTACTTAGATCGTATTGTCTTTATCTCTTCTGGCTGGAGCATATGTTTGCCATCCACTTTTTGGTATATACATTCTCTCCTCTCACTCAGCTTGAGGTAGAATATGTGTGTTATTCTAGCCAGTCTCCACTACGAGTTCTAGTCAGCTTTGAAAAGCCATTTCTGCCTTGTGTACATTGTTTGGTGGTATAGGTGTTAATAAGGGTGAGGTACAGCCAAGAGCTTGTCAGTCATAATTTTAGACCATTCTTATTGTAAACTGCCATTGAATTTAAATCTTTAGTGTCTATATTTTTTATAACGCTTTAATAGAATTCTGATTTGACTGAATATTTGCTTGTATTCCCAGGAGACATGTTTGACATTCGCATTTCATGGGACCGCGGCACAGCTATATTGGCGGGTGTATGTGCGGTGGCGGGGGGGCTGGTGGGCATCTATGCTGGTGGGAGGCTTGGAGCCGCTGTTGGTGCCGGTTTGGGTAGCGCCACTGGCCTTGGAGTTGTTGGTAAGTGCACAATTGCAATTGCTGCTGTGGCGACTTTAGCACAACTCACTGTGGAGAATGGATATATAGGGGAGATCATAATCCCCCAGACATACTTTCTTATATTAGCATCACAGTACATTTATGCTACTTATAATATAAATAATAGTAATTTATTCATGAAAAATAGTAATACACATAATATTAATTTGACAAATAAAAATAAAGTGGTTGTTCTTGACAGTTGTTTCAGAAAGTCACAAGTTCATTTAAGGGGCAATTTATGTACTTCTGTATGGTAATATAGAAGTACATAAATTTGCCATTTCCGAGGCTCGAGCTATAGTGAAACAAAAACCTAATACTAAAGATTGTTGCATACTTACATTTTTTATTTTTTTTATTTATAGTACAATAACAGACATCAGACATAAAGAATGTAGAAAAGAAAACACTTAAAAATTATAGGAAATGAAACTATTTTTCTAGTTTTAAATCGCGTATATTTGTTTTTTCAAACAAACAAAGTGAAATGTAACATCCCCTTACAGGATGCATGAGTTTACAAGCTTGATTGTGAGTGCAGTCTCTCTTATATTGGACAAACAAAGCGAAGTATTTGTACTTGCGTCAAAGAACATATAGCTCATGTCAAACATCATAGCGTAAACAAGTTTGCAGTCTGCGAGCATATCATGGATAAACCTACACATTTAATGAAGTTTGACAAAACCCAGGTCATTAATTAATAATAAATTGAACTTAATAAAAATTCATTCAATAAAATAATTTGTAAAACTTAATGTAGCGTAAACTGGAATGTTTTCTTTGTAAAATTAAAAATAAGGTATTTAATTAATAACTATTGTAACTATAGTGAAAAAATAGGGTGGTTTTCATCAATATTAGACATAACTGGTTGAAGACTGTACCACCTCAGTCAACCGTGACCATGGGTCCTGTAAAGGGCCCGAATCGTCGGTTTGTTTGAAAAAACAAATATATTTAATGATTTAAATCCGGAAAAATAGGTTCATTTCCTATGTGTAACAATCGCTAAACAAAAACCTAAGAACTCGATACTTAAAAATTAATACAGCGGGCCCAATTATAATTGTGCTCAACATTCAAAAGTAGGACGTTCTTAAACGGATGCTAAATGAATTATTATATCAGAATAGAAAGAAATAAAGCAAAAATAATATATTATTCACCTTACAACAATGCAAGAAGTGATCTTAAAAGCTGAGGCACTGCAGTTCAATTACATAACTATTTTTAATACATATTTTATTGTAATACCCAAACATCCTATACAGGTGGCAACGATTCCTCATAGTGTATTCATGGTATCTATTGAATTTGATAAAAGTATATAAATAATTGACTATTTACAAAGACCGATCTCGAACATTCCTTACTTATTCTTCTCAGGCGAATCTGACCGTCGTGTAAGTAGTAGTAGTGCGCAGTCATCGTAATTTCCAGTGTAATCTTTTCATATTTACCATCTGGTCAAGCATGAGTTGCCTATTTTTTTTTTATCTAATTGTCTCATAAACCTTGTCCAACAAGTATCAAGTACCAAGTATGTTGACACAATTTCGTTCTGTTTTCAGCAATGGTGACTCTTCGAGAATTGTGGGTAACGATCAAAGACAAGTTGCAAGAGCTTTTCTATATTGTGTACAACTATCTGCGAACGCTGGATCCAATAGACATCATGCATGCATTTGACATACTGATGGCATGTCGTGCCAGCAGGACAGAGCTTGTTTATAATATGCTAGAATTTATTGCACTGAAATTAGGTAGGCAGGTTATTTCTACCATTACAGCTGGGTAGAAACTTAGTTTTTGAATATGTTTTGAATTTTTTTTTTGTTATTATTGTAAATGCAAAATATTTTTTTTATTTTCACCAAAGCCTTTGACTTGTTTGCCTTTGATACTGTGTATTTCTTTAATAGAAAATTGAGCTTGAATGTATAACAGAATAAATTATTTTGCATTTAGAATAAATTATACAATTGCACTCAGAATTTAGAATTAGAGGACCATTTATGATGGTGCTATCACATGGCTTTAGTAAACACATGGCTTTAGTAAAAGTGCCTTCTCTTGTACATTTTTGTACCAACTTAACTAATAATTATAAATACAAATGCAGCAAATATTGCTAGTATTATGTTAGTGTCAATCCGTTGATAGTTGGGTGTCTAGACTAGTATTAATTTACAATTACCTTAGGTTCCAGTGGTAAAAGACACTCTAATAGTAGGTTTTCGCAACTTAGATTAGATTGTTGCACTGTCAAATTCATAATAATTTGAGTGATCAAGTAACCAAAAATATCTCAGTGGTCAGTTTTTTCTATTTTTGCTTTTTTGATTTTAGATAAAAGAGTAATATGGTTGTGATAATTGTTTCCGACATTTATGTTCGATTGTCGCCACTCGTAAGGCGAAAAAAATGTTGAATTTTAAATTGGCGAGAGACGGTATTTCCCGGCAATGTACAGTTGGACGGGATCAGGAATTCAGGTTAAAGAACCGGCGAAAGATACACACCGTGTCGAGCAGCGCCGCTTCTTGCATTAGTGCTGAAAGCTGCACGCCAAAAAACTTCAACCTCAAGTTGTTAGTGAGGAATGATGTGGTCGAGCTTGCACAACGGTTTTCATGGTGTCGCCATCTTTGAGGACCTCGAACCCCATCGGGTCCGTATAGAACAACTAACTATTCTAAACTGTCTCGGGTCTGGGTATTTGTGACACCGTTGTTTGGTTCCGGTTTTCATAAAAGAAGTGCTTTAGGATTAGAGCAATCTATGTGATGGTGTCTAATATTTAAAAGGTCGGCTGGAATTAACCCGTTAGCGGTGAACACAATTGCCACCAACACTCATGCTTCGAGAACTTCCGACGTTTCTCGGTTTCGGGAAACCTTCTTCATGTAAGGATGGTAGCGTCCACAAGAAATACCTTCGAATGGGACCAATCCGATATCAGAGTCAGGTTTATTCGCAAGAATAGTTCTGCCTTTGCTAAAGGGCCGGTCTCGATAGGTTTTGTCCTAGCCGTTTTCGTTCTTGCCTGCCTCCATTCAGAGCTTGCTCAGCTCTTCATTATTGCCACCAGTAGCAATTGACCTGTTGTATCAGAACTCAAATATTTTCCTGACTTCGATTGTTTCTATGCATTGTAGCTAATTGCTAAGTAATCTCAGCCGCTTCATGGCAGTATCTGGTCTCTATTAGTTTAAGGTTAGACAAAGGATTATTTAAGCCAGAGATGTTAAGTCTTTTGCGCTGTAGGCGTTAGTATCAGGGCCTTTGGGTGGTTCTGGGATGAGTGTACCATGGCGCAGGTGAGGTTAGTCGTGGTGACCGGTGCGCCATGGTGGTTATAAGGTGATCGAGTCGTTGGTTGGTAGATGACTGATTGTAATGTGGTTGAGAAACTCATAAATTTTTGTATTCACCAAGATATGCCTGAATGTTGGAAGAGGGTTTGACATTGGTACGTCTTGGTCTTTGGTGGCTGCTGCAATGAGTTTACCAGGGTCCCAAGTCTGTTATTTTTTAATCATCTCAGTTGTGTGTCCACAGAGTGTCAATGGCATTTTGTACGTTTGGTCACAGATTACTTAATAGTTAACAGATACATCACTCTCATACAGAAACTAAAATACCTACGCTATAATAGACTACTAAATTTGACTATCGAAAAAAATGAGAGAGGTTAAAATACGGTTGCCCGCCGTGAGCAGTCGGGCGGAATCGAATGCTGTATAATGCGATTATACAAGGATTGTAAAGTAAATGAAAGATTTGTCTGGGCGCTTGCACTGCCGGCGATACACTCAGCGGTAGGCACTAATCACGTAACCACGAGCGAGTGACGTAGGCTTGGTTTGGTATTCTGCTCAAAAGGCAAGAGTAGTTGCTTGTTCGTGGCTAGCCATCGAGCTACTACTACTACCATTGTAATTTTTTGGTTGAGCTACAACTACTACCATTGTAATTTTTTGGTATTCTGCTCTTCGATGGCACGTCGATGACATAGTTTACTAAATATGATAGAAGACTAAATTGCTGGTTAAACATGATAAAAATTAAGCTATTTAATAGTAATTTCCATGGTAATTTTAATAAGGCATGTGATGAAATGAATGAATGCCATCGGTGCCATTCCACTGATGCTCTGTTCAGACTCAACTGCCATTGCAACTAGATTTTAGTAGACTATCAAATAATAGTTGATTATCTTCTCTCGCAAATATCGATTAAAAACTAATTTACAGCAGGAATTAACAACTTAATGTATGTGAGAGACAGGAACCTAAACTAGGAAAACCTTGTATCTTAGGACTCCTGGTCTCCACCTCTCTGTTAAAGTATTCTTTACTTAGGTCTATTTTGCACATAATATGTGAGTTTGTACAATAGGGAGTAATTAAAAAAGTTAGTGTTTTCATTTTTATGTGTGTGTGTGTGTGTGTGAGCGTGAGAGAGAGTGAGTGCTTGAGTGGTTTTTGTGTGTGAATGGGTGTGTGTGTGAAAATGTGTGTGCGTGTGTGTGTATTGGGTAAAATATTGTCATAATTGTAATATAATCTCAATGTAATTACAATATCCAATGGTTTCAGGAAAGTTAGCAGACTTGGGGGCCCTGGTCGTACATGATATGCAAGCTAAATGACCTTGTACGAATTAAAACAATCATATTCAAGAAGCGGTGCTTAGCGCTCGCCAATTCTGCTAAGACAGCAGCGTGAATATTTCATGGCTGAATTAAAGTATTACTACACTGCCGTGCATGCGTCTCTTATGGTTAAGTTGTAAGGGGCTGAATAATGTGAAGCCATTTAAAATCGTCTACATTGGGACGTCTGTGACCACGTGGATTTAATAAGTAGTCAAAATTTAGGTGTAGAGCACAATAGACAGTGGATCTTTAAGTGATTCCGACAACCTCAGTGTTACCGGCTGGCACTGCGGGCACTAGATAAGGATGTCCTGGGTTATATTACTAAATTAACTTTTTTTGAATGGGTACAGGGAGTTTACTCCCATTCTCCGTCCTACATTCATCCGAAACAAATTTTGTCAAATAAGTAATACTCGAGCAAATCAAGACAATGTCAAGTTTGCAGCTTCATTCGCATCAAGCTTCTTGTAATTTGGTCGAATATTACTTATTTGTCAGTACGTAATTGTTTCGGACGGAGTAGCCCCCCTGGTCGGGGTTGCTTGTCACGTTACTGTATAATAATTGTATATTGTTTGTATTGTAAACAGGGGAGGTGGTAGTATACGGTCAAACCGTCAATCACTTTATGTTGTAATAATAAGTTTATAGAATTTCACTATGTTTTACTATCATGATATTCAATTTATTGTTATTATTATTATTAATTAATTATTTTTTTGTGAAATTACTCTAATAATTGTTAATGCAAAGAAAAATTCATTTGATCCGGCTGGATTCGAACTAGCACCTTCACCATGCCGTAGTTGATGCTTTCCCAGTTGAGCTACGGAACGAACCTTACGAATTTTTCTATATGCTTGTTTTTTGACTTGTGTTTGCAGATCTTTGTTTTTTGACGTCATTTTTGCCGGAGCGCGACCTTCGGCTGACTAGATATCGACTGTAAACTGGCAACCGGTACTGTCTCAATTTTGACAACTTTTTAACTTTAGGATTATGACATTGACTTACAAATAAATGGACGACGGGTCTAATACAAAAACCACGAAAAAAATGTCCCAAGTCAACCTATTCGAAATTTAAATTGTAATGTCATCGCAGTATCGCGCTGTCAGTAGAACAAATGAAGACTAAAGCGGAGTGTCGCGCTCTGTATACGATTTTAGCGCCTTACAAGTGCGGACACTTTTTAGCGCGGACCCGACGTCCATATAATTGTAAGTCAATGGATTATGAAATAAAAATACGTAGTGTACGTACCATACATACATGTGTAATAAAAATACGCTGGTACCAGATGCTATATAAATGACGCAAACAATTTTTTTTTTATCATCTTGTAAAGTTGTCAAAATTGAGATAGTACCGATTGCCAGTTCACAGTCGATATGTCATTTTATGTTGCTAGCTTGCCGTATTACTTATACGGAGCTATTTTTAAAATACTAAAAACCTCGCACGGTTATCTATGTTACTAACATCATAAGCAACAAACTTTTGTTCATCATGTTTTACTTTCATACAAAAATAAATAGGTTTTTCTCAAAAATGCTCGGAAATGTTTACATTATTTTCGAAAAACGAACACGGAAAGTTTGTCATTTATGGACCGTGCGACTTCTTACCGGTCAAGGCTTACAAATAAATGGACGACGGGTCTAATACAAAAACCACGAAAAAAATGTCCCAAGTCAACCTATTTAAACGTAGTGACATGTAAAGGAATATGAAAAAGCTAAACCGTTGAATTTAAATTGTAATGTCATCGCAGTACTGTCTAATTTTGCTTGCTTCGCTGTCAGTCGAACAAACGAAGACTAGAGCGTGAATGACGCTCTGTATACGATTTTAACGCCCTATAAGTTCGGACACTTTTTAGCGCGGACCCGACGTCCATATAATTGTAAGTCAATGGGTCAAGGCCTGAAAAGTAAGTGGGAAAATCCATTACAGTCCTCTTCTCTAAACTTTCTCTAAACTTTTAAATCTACCTACTAACAGTGAACTATGTAAACAGGCAAAAGAAAAACTCATACAGCCAACTGCCCGGTGTTCATAGTTTCGAGAATAAAAAAATACCTACTCGTACCGCTTATTAAAAAAAAAATAAAATGGGAGTAACATTTAAGCTACCTCTTTTGTTTTTTCATCTTTTTTTGTATTTTAGAAGCGATAACGAAAATACAGTAATAGATACACATTCAAACACATCATACTACTACTATTATTATTATTACTACTATTATTATTCTGTTTGGAAAAACAAATTGTCTAACTCGTCATATATCACTTTTAATTTTAATTAATATATTTTTACTTTTTCTATAATACATCTTCCTCTCTTGCTTGTACATTTATTTTGTGTGATTGAGTGACTATTCACGAATTAAAATAATTTAATAAACACAAGTAGCTAACATTGTCAATTTAATGTCAACCATCATAAGATTTATATTATTTATATCAGCAATGTTTAATTTTTTTTTTCATCGGAAGGTGCACCACAGTCCATCGTCAAGTTCGAATTTCAAAAACTCCACTCTAGCGTGCAAAAGACGCTTTCGCGCGCAGATTTCTAATCTTTCCGAGCTAGTGAGGTGAAAATGTTTATTTTTGGTTAATTTATTAAGTTTTTTAAAACGTCATGGAAGAAAAGTAGCTGTTGTTTATGATGTTACTGATTTATATATAATTCTTTGTTGCACAAAGAAAAAAACACATAATGATATTTAGTATCCAAATGATTATTTGCTAAGTTATTGAACAACATGCAAACGGCGCCAGCTATCTGGTTGTTCGCGGTACCCTCTACGTTTTAACTGAAAACCAGCCGTTTGCTTTTAAGTCAACACCGACGCTGAGCTATGGTCTCTTTGCACTGTTTGTTATATACATACACACACACAACTGAGTGACAGGCAGTGCTGCGAGTCTGCGGTTTTTTATTATTATATTACATGTTTGAAAGAGAATTTTTGTAACGAAATTGTGCATAGCATAATGAACCTCATGTCAATATGATACCGTAGCTGCGGGAATTCTCGAGAATTTTCCGGAAGACGCGCGATCAGTTTTTTGGCTCGTATCTAATTTGTACGTTGTTATGATTACAAAATTTCCTAAGATGTTCAGACATATGTACGTATCTGTATCGTGCCGCACGCAACGTCTCGTTACGAATGGTGTCCCATACTTTCTCGTCGACTGCACCCGGGATGTTTTTTAACAAATGTAAAATTAAAAAAGAAAGCTTTAATACAATGAGTATGATAATAATATATTTTTGACACCAAAAGGCGCGCCTTATTCTGGGACTACCATAACCGAATTAAAAAAAAAATACTGGATTTTACTTTGTCAAGTAAACATTTGATTGATCGATTTATTTTAGAAATAGTCGACGAGCTTTGGGCCTACACGAGAGACGAGTGGAGTACAGTCGTGTATGTACATACAATTACTGATCAGTATTGTTTAAAGGAACGTATTATATTCCCATTCTCGGTTATGGCGACCCGGAACAAAGCACGTCACTATTAGTACATAATGTATTCCTCAAATATATTAATTTGTTGGCAATACGCAATGATTAGCTGTTAAGATGATTGGTGAATAAAATATTATACCTGTTTGAATGAGCTTATTATTTCAATCACTGTTATATTCTCTCTAGTAAAGAATAGCCTTAACCTGATTTTTTAACTAGTGAACTTAGTTTTTTAACCGACCGATATTTTTTTTGTATGTGCACCTATGTTACGCCATTACAAAAACGTCGTTTCGTAGGAGCACCTTGTGAAAGGAGAAAACCTATTTCTGCCACCTAGCAGTAACGCGAGCAGTACTGCATGTAGGCTAAGGATTTTGAAGGGTGCTGGTGAAATTACAAGCACATGGGACTTGTCTCAGGGTCACGAGCGCAGTGGCAGTGCTGCTCAGGTCTTTGCGATTTAAAGCTCTGAGTGACACTGCAACTGCTGTGGACGGCGCTCGACTTGTTCATCCCGTCATTTGGTACTTAGAATAATAACGCATAGAAACCTAGTCCGCACACGCTAAGTGAGGCAAATTGAAGCGCGCCAAACGGGCCTACACGAGCGGGCGGGCCGTCAGTGCTCAAGGTCAACTTGCACCGCGAACAGCTCCAGAATTTTAGCTAAAAATGACGAATTGTGCGGTAAATGAGTGTAAAAATACGTCAGACAAACATAAAATAGATACTAACATCACATTCCACAAGGAAGTAACGCGTTTCAACTTGTATTTTTATATAAATATTCACTAAAACCGAAAATTAACCTACTACCAAAACTAGCCTACATTCACATTTGATTTTTGCCTCACTTGTGACAGTTCGTTTGATATGAAACTATCATTATATGCGTTATTATTCTAATGGCGCATCCACACATGCCCGGCGGCATGGCCGGCGGCCGTGCCGCCGGCATTTGCCTCATCTCAGCCGCGGCACGCGTGGCTTTTGGTTGCCGGCGGCAGTTTGCTTGCGGCTTCGATACGGAGTGGTAGTGTAGTCGTATTCATATATAAAATAATTTAACAACACTACTGCGAACATTGCAACCGCATCTGCAGGCGGCCGGTAAAGCCGGCGGCCTGCATTCAGCGGCAAGGCGGTCTGAAACCCGGCGGCATGTGTGGATGCGCCATAAGATTTGGTATAATAAAAACATTTTGTTACATTTATATAAATGGTGGCTGCAATTACAATACATGTTGTCTTAAATGAAAAAAAAAAAAAAAACTATTATTATTAATATAAGAAATCCATTTATTTGAAAACCAGCAAACATTCATGATCATTATAAATTAACTTTATTTAAATACATTATAAAATATTTATTCAACCAATAGCGACTTAAAATTTACAAAATTCTTAAAATATTTTAACGTAAAACAAATCCCTGTGTTGTCAGGTCCATGTACACCGGCATAGTTGAGAATCTCCTCGATTTTGTTACTTTCTTTTTAGTTTTATCTTCCGGGAGAAAGTTCCAGATTAACAAGTCTTCGTCGGCAGTAGCTGTCGCTAAAAATAGAACATGCAATAGCATATAACGTCTACCAATTTGAACACTGAACAATTATATATATAGAGATTATCCTGCTAAGGGGAAGCAAGTTATTTGCATAGTACAAAATGCTTTCATTGCTGATACAAGTTACACAGCATTACACTCCGATATCAGTATTGTAGTTGTAGAGACACACGGTGTCCCTAAAGATGTTGCTACTAATTATTATTATTAGTATTTTTTAGTAACATCAGCATCTCTCTCTATCCTGTATCGCCAATCAACAGTGAAGTTCAGTCTAAGTAAAAAATTATTTTAATTTTTTAAACTTTAGCAATTCATGGTGTTTCCATCGTAAACGCCAGCAACAAACTTAATATTTTTGGGTGTAGGTTCTAAGTGAGGAGTGCGAATGCCGATTACGCGAAAGACGACAGTGCGAAGACGGTTGCGCGAAAGCTAGTTGATTTGCGCGAATGACGATAGCGCGGAGACATTTGCGAAAGCTGGAAGGCAAGTTGATTGTTGCAAGTACACCGTAATAAACTTTAAAAAAATAAACGTATAGTTTATTATGAAAGCTTTGCATTGCAATGAATCGCAACAACCTGCAGCCATTCGTGCAAATGAACTATCGCGCATTTAAGCTTTCGCGCAACCGTCATTCGCACTCACGTGCACTACCCACTATATTTTTTATAGCGAATGAAAACACAGCTGCCCGTTATCGTTAGAAACACCGTATTGCTCCAGGACGGTGCAGTACCAAGATTGTCTCTAAGACACGTGATCAACCCATGTGTACGTCCTAATGCTGGGCGGGGGGTCTCCTCTCAGGCGAAGGTTTTGACCGTAGTCCGCCACACTGGCCCAATGCGGGTTGGGGACTTGACACGTTTTCCGAGGGTAGTTAATCTTCTTAGACGTGCAAGTTTCATCACCGAAAAGCTCATGATAAATTTCAAAGTATGTTTCGCACATAAATTCCTAGAAACTCAGAGGTGGTAACCCCCGGATCCGAACCCCGAAATCCGAAATTGTTTGTAATGAGTAGAAGAAAATTTAAACATAAAAATTCCATAACAGACTTGTAAATTTCGATAATCACCCAGTTTAGTCCCGTCAGGGCTAAACACCATGGTCTGCACGCGGTCCACGTCGCCGCGGCCATCGCCCGACTGGTCCACTACCGTTGTCGGGTCACTTATCACGAACAACTGCGTAGAAGCCTTCGGGTGTTGCACTGACCTGGCTAGAAGTCAAATTTTAAACCAACTTAAGCAACTACTCTTTAATCAGTTTTCTCATTCTTTTCCTTAAAAGGTAATTCAAGTTAGAATTTATCTTTTTGATTTATTTTTCCTCTCAACGTTTGTATACAGTTCTAACGTAGAATTTAACTCTTAACTTATCTATGGAAACTTGTAATTGGCGATCAATAATTATTTTTGTAACTATTTAAATACCTAGCTGTTAGTTTCCCTAATATTGTAAAATAAAATAAATAAAATAATGCCTATTCAATCTCGCTTTGAAAAGGCGCAAGTTATACCACTCAGGGAACAAGTCTGCAATGAATGAATTCGACTCTATAGCTTTTCGCCATATAAATTTGAAAGTAAAACTCTTCGTACGAACCATTATGTCACCCCAGCCTATGTCTAGTCTCCCGATACTTGAAAGGCGAAGGATAATTAAATCGTTGAAGCACTAAGGTCCGGTACCTGGGTCCCACAAACTGAGCACCATCTCTCCAGTCCTGTGGCTGAACAGCATGCAATCTAAATTGTATTTGTAGTAGGTTGCGAGATCTGTGTGCAGTTTATTCGATGGGGTGTCCCACATGATGACTATTGTCCGATAGTCGGAGACTGCTACGCCCACTCCCAGTAGCGCGCTGCGCCAGGGATGCCAGACTACAGACTGCAAATGCATAAAAACACCCCGTTTTATGCCTTAATTATGGTATTGCACTGTCGATACACTAAAATACTTGGACGGCTAACACGACATGCAAAGTGACAATGGAGCTCATACGTATTACACATGTCAGTTTGACTATGAAAATAATGTCAAAATTAGATACGATAGCCGTCATATGAGCTTCGTTGTCACGCAGTATATCGTATTTCGTTGTAGACCTGACGCCCGTCGATTTGGTTTTGAGTAGATCAGTGTGAAGATAGGCGTTCAACAAGCTTATTGTTATGATTTCTTTATTGCACCATTAATGAATGACGTGTTAAGAAACTTTCTAAGCCAATTTGACCTTTAATAGCATTGCATAAATACAAACTATAACCAAAACGCGGGAATTCTTTTTCAAATTTCTGTTGAGTGCATAAAAAAGCTCCCCGAACCAAAAGGTTGGTTAGGTGGTCGTCAGCACGGCTAGCACTTTAACAGCAGTAGAGTTCCTTGTGAAAGAGTTCGGCAGGAAAGTACTGCCATCTTACCTACTTCTGCAGTAATGTCAGCATTACTGTGTTCCATATGGCACTTGTCAACTAATGTTTCAGGGTGACGGGCGCAGTGGTAGTGCCCCTCAGAACTTTGCGATTAAAGCTCTGAATGGCACTGCAACTGTTATGGACACGCGTGTAGCCAACCATCAGGCGCACGACTTGTTCGCCCCGTCACTTGATATTAATTTAGCTACAAAAAACGAGTCGCGTCTTGCGTGAGAGCGACAGTACCACATTCTCTAAGCGAGAAAAGCAGTTCTCCCGCAACTCGCACTCTGAATCTTAGGCCATCGTTTGCATCATCGACACATTACAAATAAAATTTTGTCAACGTTTACACAGTATAATTATCGTACCTTTGGTATAACAAAGTCACATGTGATCATACGTTAAAAGTGCTTTTGTCACATGAAAGTCGTAAAAGTAATATTAATTGTATGAAACAAATTACGCATAATGTGAAATTTTATAATACTCCCATTTAAGCTTAAAAAAGTCATCGATTAATTTCGTTTGTAGACTCTTTAAACGTTTCTCGACTGGACGGATTGCCTAAAGTACACAAAACCAGTGTGCCTTTGTGGCCAATTGAAATCAAAATACCTCCCCCACTTATGACCTTGCAAAAAAAGTTGCATCAGTGCTGCAGCCGCTTGTAGGTAGAACGTCGTCCTTTATGAGGGATTCTCGTCATTTTATAGACATTCTCAAGGAGAGTAAGCTGGATCCGGACGATATAATGGTGAGTTTTGACGTAGAATCACTTTTCACCAATGTTCCCGTAAAAGAATGTCCTGAGGTTATTAGGAAGAGGCTTCGAGACAGTGAGATGTTGGAGTCAATCATGGTGTTGCTACGAAACTGTTTAGATGGCAGGTACTTTTTGTATCGTGGGAAGCATTATCTCCAGGTCGACGGTGTTGCCATGGGTAGCCCTGTAGCCCCGTTCATGGCAAATATCTGGATGGAACACTTTGAGGCCAGTATAGATCTGCAACCATTTGCAGTGCAGTTATGGAAACTATATGTTGATGACGTTTTCTGCATTATGAAGGGTAGTGAACGGGACGCAGAAGAAGAGTAGACTGAATTGAATGAGGATTCTGCAAGGTCATTCTACATTTATTGACATAGGTATTTTTTGGTTTCAACTCGGCAACTCATGAAAAACTGCTCAAAGAAATTGGAACAAGAACTAGAAACTTACTTTGACATACGAATCATCGACGTCCACATTGGAATAGTACTGCAACGACGGCCACAATAGTAAATGCACAACGGCGGACTTCATGGACGCCACGGCAACGTAACGAGCGTCGGGAGACACCCTCACCGCTATGATGTCCGACCGGCCTTTGTCTTTCCAGCGACTGCAGTGGAGTCCAAATTGGTCAAACGCACTTACTGCCCCTTGTGAACAGCCTCTGTTAAGTTAAGATTTTCCAGACGGTGAGTAATTATCTATTGGAAATAAAACTACAGCCACAGATTACGTAACAGATACATCACTCTCACATAAAATCGAAAATACCTACGCTGTAATAACCTACTAAATCTCAGTAACGAGGAAAAAGGAACCTAAGCACGCGCTCATAGAGTTGCCCGCGGTCTGCAGCCGTCCAGAACCGAATGCACAATGACTGAGACTTGGAAATTACAATTATTTATTTAGTAAAGCGATGGGAGAATGGTTGCTTTTCAATTGAAGGTCGACGGTAGGTAGCGATAATAAAAAGTGGGTAGGTACAATAAAAACAGCGTATTTTGCTATGACAGTTCGGTCTCTGAACACCAAATTCGTGTGAGATAAACGCGCCTACTGTTCTTGTCGTAAGCACGGCAGTGTTTGTAGCATGTGTAATAATAGGAGATACTAACACGACGAAAGAGTTGCCGGTAGGGCTCCAATCTATGCTGGTGATGGTACAGATGTCGTGGCCCACTGTTGCACATTTGCAATAAGCGTTTGGAGAGCTTTTGACCAATGTTTCGTCGTGTAGCTCCACGAAGTTAGCATTTGTTCCTATCTGAAAGCAAATCTATTTTAAGTCTCGATACTACGCCAGCCAAATTATTAAAAAAAGTAAAAAAAAAAAATGTGTCGTTCATAAAACACGATCAATAATTTAATGATTCTTTCTATAAATTTAAATGTTGATTGCGTGTTCCTAAGTTGCACTGCCATACTTACATCAATCAACTATTTATTCCGTTCTTATAATCAATTATTTACCTTACATTTTAGTACATACATTATTGAATAATTGGATTATTAATATTCAATGTTGTTTTCATTTTTATTAACCGACTTCAAAAAAGGAGGAGGTTCTCAATTCGACTGTATGTTCTTTTTTATTTTTGTATGTATGTTACGCGATAACTCCGGTATTTGTGAACCGATTTTCATGATTCTTTTTTGTTGGAAGTCTTCCATAGTGGTCCCATTTCATTTTGAAGAAAATCATCCACAGGGTGGCTGTTTACGCATGAAGATTCATTTTTATAAATAGCGCCTAACTTTAATTTAGGAGCAATTACTTTTAGCAATCATTTTGTTGATTTTGCTATTTCTCCAATTCAAGGCGTTTTTCTCTCGATATACTTTGAGTAGTGTCGTAGTGAGAACCTATTTTTATTATTTCCAGTATCAAGTCCTGTATAGTGGCGAACTAGGGGATATTTCAATGAAACTTAGCAAATAGACGTAATTCCACGTACTTTTGAGGTCGGTTTTTTTAGTACTCTGTACTGAGATTATTTTATTATTATTTTTGTATCTGGGTATATATTTTAGATATATATCTTAGAAGATAGAAAAAAATAGAAGAAGTATATATTGAGATATATTGAGTGATGTGGATAGGTATCTGTTATCAGACAACATTTTGTTTTTTAATCTTATTCTTTCTGTGTAATCTGTTGGTGTTCCAAATGAATAAATGATTGAAAAAAAAAGTAAAAATTCGGTTTAGTCGAACGGTAGAGGCATTGGCTTTGAAGTTAAAGCTAGTTGAAAAATGTGTATCGTTTACCGTTCGGCCACGGAGGCAATAATTTCACATAAATACTTACCAACAACACGTCTCCACGTGGATTAAACTTACAGCAGTTAATCTTACTCCCGGTAACACCGTGACCTGTCAGCCTCTGGCTTTGCCAGCTGAACATATGATAATTGTTGCCCAGACCCACTACTATGATATTGCCCGTACTCCAGTCGATGATCTCTGGAACTGAAGAAAAAGCATTAGCAACATTGACTTACAAATAAATAGCAATAATATTTGAAGTAAAAAGTACATTCATAGATGCACTTGTATTTGCGTAAGTTCATACGACTCGGGGACCGACCCACAGACATGCTATTATAATAGTGTTGTAACTCAAAATATGTGAAATTTAATATTATATCACTACTGAATGTAAAATTTGATTCTGTACACGTCAAATAACTGTCGTTAGAATATTGTAAGAAACAATCAAAAGATATCTACTTAACTCAAAATAATCCTTATTCAGAAACATGAAATTATTTTTTCCATTTCATTTATAAATATATTTGAGAAATTGTTTAAGTGTCTATAATAAACTATAACATACATAAATTTTAATTATTTTTTGCGGGAAGTGAGTAATTCGTTTTTCATCGTTTCTGAGAAAGTCCTCTGTTTGAGTTAATACACTATTGTATTAAGAGTGCGATTCAGTTTTACGAACTGTTCTAAACAATAATGACTTTAGGCCCGTTAAGTAATCCATCGGAAAAACTAATGTTACGAATTTACATACAAATGGACCCCACTTTTAACTTTAAATCATGCTCTGGGACTTCCATGCTCTGGGAGGCTGTATATGTGTGCGGAGACCCGAATGAACCTGTGACAATGCGACTCGTCCATCGTCATCCCGCCAATTTGTCACCATTTTCTCTGGTTCCTGACCTACCTAAAACTTCGTAAAAATTTCGAATCGTTTTTTAATTCCTTCTCTTCGTCACTCTTACTTTTCTCCGTTTCGTCGCCACTCTCTACTAAATTTCCGAAGCGAGCAGACGTGCCCGACTACATTTCAAATTCTGACCAGTTATTACATTGAAAATCATGTAACTTAACTGCATGTAGAACATAATGTTTGCATAAATACAAGCCCTTTTGGGGTAAGTTCCTTTATTTACTATGTCTAACCTGTATGTAATTCAAGTATGGAGTGTTTTTATATGAATATGCCTGTGTTTATACAGTTATTTTGTTTTGTTGCAGCATTTTCTTCCTTTCTTTTAAAATAAATGTAATTAAATTACAATGAAAGTTTCATAAAGAAACTACTTCATATGAAACGTATATTTTAACAATTCTTTTTATCAGAAAAACCTAACAGTTACTTAAACACATTTATCACCGAATTCAGAATTCACTACTTGTGCGTTTCTTTCTTTCGAATGCAGTTTAGGTACGAGATCATAGGAATAATATATTCTGGAACTGAATCTCTACACATGTTATGTACCCACTTTTTGATATACGCGGGGCCTTAATTTCCACTGAGGTTGGAATCAGACGAACAGATTTTGGCATTTTAACCTCATTAATAGCGGGCTTTACACAGAAATTTTATCACGCGTGCATGATACAGAAATCAAAAAGTAGTAAGGAAAGAGGACCTTTACACGGACGCTCTTTCCGTTGTGACGAAAACAAACACGAATAATCGCGCGCCAAAGAACGTTAGCTTAAAAAATTCAAACACACACACACAGTGCACGATTGAGTGTGCAGGCGACTCGGAAAAGACGCGGTTTCCGATCGGGAGAGGCAATCATAATCAAGCTGCTGATCTTGAATTGAAATCAGGGCCTGATCACGCGCGATAGACTGACCGTGTAAAGTGAGCTATTAACAAAGCCTCATGATATTCTGGCCAATGGAATGTATACATAAGTTAATACTCAAGTTAAATAGATCTAAGTAGAATTAAGGACGATCTGTAACGATGGGCCTGGCATCATCGCTAAGCGATAAAGGTCCTAGTTAAATAAACAATAAAAAAAAACTTACAACGAGCATAACTGTAATTGGGAAGGCTCAAAATATTACAAGCCGTGGATAAATATGACCGTTTTCTAGGCACGCAAGGCCATGACGGCTCGCTCTCTTCGTCTTTAGGAAGTTTGAATTGATCTTTTAAACCTAACTCGCCGATAAAGCGGTTCTTGAATTTCTTTCGTTGCTGGTACTTTGCATTCTGAAAAGAAAGTACTATCTGTGTACTAAGTGTATTGTGTACCGTGAATAATTAGGGAGAATTTATGGATATATCCAGTGCAGCAGTGTTCCTTTGTGTATTTCATCATCTACTGCGTTCCGATTTGGAAAGGTGCTGGCGAAATTACAGGCACATGGGGCTGTTGTGTCTCAGGGTGACGGGCGCAGTGGCAGCACCCCTAAGATCTTTGCGATTTAAAGCTCTGAGTGGCACTGCAACTGTTATGGATAGGGGTGTCGCTTACCGCTTGTTCGTTCCGCCATTTGGCATTATAAAAAAAGCAGTGAACTGAGTGAGGAGGGTCCTTAATTTATTAGTAAAGACTGTTATTTGACTTACCCAAATATCTACTCTCTCCAGAGTGTTAATATATTCTCGTCGCATACGTTTGTCATAGATTACGTGACGGGGAAAAACAAATCTATCCAGACCGCGATTGTAGACTTTCGACTGCAAAAGCGTAATATAATAACGAAATTGTTTATTGTATAACTTATTGCACAAATGTGTAACTAAAGACTAATTATACGAATAAATGTAAAATATAACACATATACCTGAACTAGAGGAATCCTGTATTTTAGATAAAAACTACTATTTATTCAGGTGGATATATTATTAAATTAAAATGTGTATTCAAAAAATGTGTTAAAAGTATGTGGCTGTGACCATTGTCCGTTTGTTATCGTATTTTTTTTTTTCATTTTGTACAATTTATTATTGCTTTCTATAGTTATAGAGCAAATTTTTCATTTTTACAGAGAAAAATGGCGTCGAATAGGCCACTGTCTGACCGTGCACTCGTGAACATTTTAGAAAATTGGTCGCGTATTGATTCTCCTCAAGTCGTTATAACAGAAATTCCTAACGACGACTTTATTGACCGCAGGTTACAAAACATTTTTGGGGGTAGTTCGCAAAATACTGACGATGCTGTGAACGTGATGACTGTGCTTGAGGAGTAGGTATGATGGGGTAGAAATAGGTGCCAATATTACCACTGGCAACGTGTCTGACAATAACACTTGTAGCAAGTGCTTCTTCATCATTGAATTGTAACTTACCTACTCGAAACCAGAAAGAACTAATGAGGACTGGACAATTAAAAAAAATTATTCATCGTAAACCCCAGTTTACACCAAAGTTCTGTCCAAAGATGTCATATACACATGAGACCCAGCCCAATGAGTACTTCAGCAATCTTTTTTCCGACGAGATAACACGTAAATTGTAAAGAAACTACCGTTTTGCTACATACGAAAGTAGCAAAGACTTTCAATCTTGCCACTCTAACCCATATCAAGACATTTATGTTTTATATCGATTAAAACTGCTAAATTTATTAAATAGTTTCCTGAGTCTTGTTCAGACAATGGCCACATAGTTGCCAGTTTTTGGTACTGTTATCAGACAATGGTCATATATTATCCACCTATGAAACGCTTTTTTGTATATTTAACCAGAAAAAATCAAACAATCCATCATTACCCTCCGATTAAGGGTTGAAATTGCTAAAACACGTTTGCTTATGTTTTTTTTAACTACCTGTACCTAGGACATTCATTACCTTAGATGCTAATAAGTACACTACAAGATTAACGGCGTACATGTTTAGGAGAAATCTATAAAACAATACGTAATTAAAGTACGATATCTAGCTGGAATATGGTTCAAAATGCAACCTGAAAATAAATATCTTAGTAGTTTTACGGTACCTCCAATAGTGTTATTTAAATTTGATAAAAAACTTACGTTTTTTGTCTCGAATGCATATTCTTCCATATTTTTAATTTAATGAAGTCACTATTCAGTTAATAATATTCACTTTTTGCTAACAATTTATGTATTTTTTAATAGCACTAAGAAAAGACCAGCTTTTTCATTCGTTAGGCTAGCATCTGTGAATTTGGTGAAGTATTTTTCGATATACCCACATTTTTCTCCAAGATATGGCTGATTTACACTGTTGCAGCGACTGGCGCCAGTTCTAAACCATAGTATAAGCAAGTACAAGTAATCCAACTCGTGCTCGTTCGGTGCGTCAATGTCTTCACGTCACTCGGAGGGTAGGGCTGTCACATTATTATTTTAGTTATTCCTATAGATATGAAACATAATTTGGAAAAATTAAGATATTCAGCACAGTATTTTCGTGCTACAACAGTGATATAATCTTTGTCAAATGCACTAAGTACTTACATGTTAATATCTTTGTGGGTACCACCATCGCGGATTGGTATCTCGATTACGGGGATATGATTATGAAATAAAAATAAAATGCTGAACAATTGTACAAGGCCAAGAGTCAAGCTTGACACTTAAGACTTAAATCTAACTCTATGCCACTCACGATAAGAACGGTCCAAAGTACAAAGTGTCAAGTTTGACGTCCGCTTGACTGTACACAACAGTCTTATTAACGGTTATGAATATGATGATGTTTTCATGATTTTCATGTATTTTTGTGAAATTAGTCCACTATACTCCGGTTAAATTACCATGACTAGAATGACAGGTCGACAAAATTAGAGCGACATAAATTTACGACGTAGTAGTGGCGAATTATATATTTTTTAATTCGATAAAACAATAAATAAATGTTTTATATGTTTACGTTATCATTCATTAACATTTATGATAATTGAAATCACTTTTATAGTTAATTACCTACACTAAGGCCATTATCGCACTGCCACGCCGCACGCAACAGTGTGCGGAGCAGTGTGATAATTGTGTTTTTAACGTTGTTCCGAAGTATCTCAGTATGTATAGAAAACACGCACCGTACAGCACCGCAGCCCAGTATGGCATGGCATACTTCGCTACGCACTACTGTGCAGATTTTTATGCGTAAGGCCATATTCATGGTATAGTTATCTGCAAAGGACTTCGATGTCGACGAATTTATATTTGAAATGTTGTTCAGCCAGCAATTTGGAACATAAACTGTTAAGAATATGGTAACCGAGTCTAAATAGGCAATGGGAAGAAGTGACAAATACGATGTCCTTTTATTTGACCCCTCAAGAACCAAATAGACATTATAACTGCAGCGTCCTGAATGTTCTGAGTTCTGTATTATTAGTTATTAGCCATTTTGTCAAAGTATTCAACTGCTAAGTGCGCTTTATGCGGCGCGGGGCCAACCGCATGTTGACGCAGAACTGTGCGTCTCCGTCACCGCACGCGTGATCCGTCTCTCGTACCGCACTCCGCTGCGTGGGGCAGTGTGATAATCGCAATATAACATTAATGTTAATTTTCACAACTGCACACGATGAAGTTACGTCAGATGGAAAAAAGTAATTGTAATGGAACATATTGAAAATACGAAGCCGATTAACTCTTCTAGTCGATAAATACTTTGCCGGTAATTTTAAAAATACTACTTGAATGATTTTAAGTTTTTTGTAAATTACTCACGTTTTTTTTTATCTACGATATGTTATTTTACAAACCAGCCTGTAGCTAATAGCTGAGCAAATCCCGTTTGCGTGCGCCGCGACACGCGTTTGTTATTATTATTTCTTTAATCATTATAATTATGTTTTGATTTTAAGATCACGTGTGTCTCGGCGCTTACGCAATAAACTATTCTTATTTTCGGTTAAATTGTGCATTTTTGGATTTATAGATTTAACGTGCCTGTTCATAGCAGTTACAGTGCCAGTTCGGCTCAATTTGTATTGCGGCAGAACGGAATGGAACTCAATTGACCAGAAAGTTCATTATGCGCTTTCACTTTGTTCCGCTGCAATGTAAATTGAGCCTTAATATTACAAGGAGAGGAATGAAAGTAAACGCCAAAATGTTTTGGTTCGTTTTATTCCGTGCATCACCGTTAAATAGAGAAAACAAATGCGTCTATCACAAACCTACGAGGTAAACAAACTATCACCATCGATCGCCTCCAACGCTGCGAAGGCAACCTCCCGTTCATCCATTATTTCTTATAGAAAGCAGCTGGTGTCACATACGCCCTCTGCACCAGAAACCTCTGTACAACTGTCGTTTTAGGGATTTAGGCATTTCAAGAGACGTCTCAAATATTGAATTTAGAGCAGCTGTTACAGAATCACTGAGTACATAGCATGATTGACTGGAATTATTCTTATTCTTATTATCATTTTTATAGTAATTCGTGGATGATATTGTTGGTAGTACTTAATTATGTATAAATTAGTACATACGACCGTTTGTTACTAGCGTTGTCCTGTTGTTTTTTGTCCCTAATAAAACAAGATAATGGGTTTGTTCATCGTTGGCCACAAGTGTTGCTAGTAAATATTATATTATGTATTATGTACATAGGTACATGCCTCCACAGGGGTACCAACAGTAGACCTCGGAACCGCTTTTTTAATTTTTTTTTTTATGTAACAAGTCGTGCGTCACTAAGCGACAAACTTATCTATAACAGTTGCAGTGCCACCCTGAAGCATTAAATCGCAAATACCTGACGGACACTACCACGCAATTTTAGTAGCAGTAGAGGTACTTGTCCAGAAAAGTTCTTTTTTTATAATACACGTCTAGTGACGGGACGATGTGTCTCGTGGTAAGTGACACGCCTGTCCATAACAGTTGCAGTGCCACCTGCACATATTTCACAGGAGAGGGATTTAACGTTACTTTGTTAGTTCAATGGCTACGACCTCCATTTTTGCATTTGCACAGTAAGCATTAATTTATGTTGTTTACAGCGTACTGATTTTGATTCAAACCGGAATTGATACGACCTGGTAGTCTCGAAATCAGATGAGTTTCTGAGCGAGAAGGTGAACCTGATTCCTACTATATATTTCTAATTTGTGTGTTCCAGAGGCAATCAAAATCAAGCTGCTAAGAACAATAGATTCCCGTAAATCACACACAATTTGGTTACGGAAATAGAAACTCATAATCAAATGCTAGTTACGCATAAGTGCATCCCTCCCCGACGATACGTTGACAAGTCCCATGTCCCTGTGGTTCCACCAGCACTCTTATCCTTCAAAACCATATTAAAATAACGCGAGGGTTACTGGTTAGGTGTGGTGGCGGCACTGCCCTGAACGAACTCTAACCAGAAACTGTACAGCTGCTAAACAAGTACCAACTGCTTTCCATATGACTTACAAACCTTTACTTACAATTACTATACAACAGGAATGTCTAGTGTTCTACGATTGTCGGTGCAAAAATATTTTTGTGGTAAGTAAACGGTTTTCCATCAAGGGCGGGTAGATTTTGACAATTCATAGCGGCAAAATTGGTGAGGTTGCTTTTTGACCGACTTTAAAAAAAAAGGAGGTTATCAATTCGACTGTAGGTATGTTTTTTGTATGTATGTTACGCGATAACTCCGAATAAAATTTGTGAACAGATTTTGATGACTCTGTTTTAGAGGCCCCATTTAATTTTGTAGAAAATATTCCACCTCTAAGGGTGGCAAACTAGGGGATGGATCCGATTTCGCGGTAACCGGTTTCAATAAAACTTGGGAAATACGTGTAACTGCAAGCACTTTTGAGTCGGTTTTTTAGTACTGTGTACTAATGCGCCCATGTTACGGTTTACGTGGTCATCATTCCCAGTCGATTATTCAAGTTTGGTGGCCAATTTCGAGTCGACCCGTTCAATGAATCATCAACGAAACGCGAGATCTGCCGAAAACATTGCCGCTGTTTGTGAGAGTGTTCAGGAGAACCCGAGGCAGTCGTTGCCACAACAGAACACCCATTTTGATAATAAATTTTTATTATTTGCACATTATGCTCAACGCTGTAACTTGACATGATTTGTTTTTGGTGACAGAAAAATAAACAACAGATTGGATAGAAACGAACAGATGGGCTTCAACAATATGGCCGCTGTTAACTGTCAAAATCCACCCGCCCTTGATGGAAAACCCTTTACTTACTGGTTTCTTAACAATATTTGAAGCACATTTAAGTACAATAAGGCATTTTTCTCTAACACTATGCAACTCTCACTTAGGGACAGTTATCTTAGTACTATGTGCTACTAGAAACGCGGCTGCGTTCAACTGGCAGTTAATTAAGACTCACCTAAATACTAAATTAATGTAAACAAGCCATTAAACACTTATAACTTATATTTATATATATAACTAAACACAAGCTAGGACCATCCCCGTGACACTTCAATTGACGTTTCTTATAGGGATGTGGTAAAGTCGATGGTGTATTTGATTTTTGAAACAAAGGTTCCCATTATATTTTTAATTTTCTGAATGAACGAGGTATAATAACAAACACCTTCAATATAATTATTGAAGTCATAGAACACACATTATAATTCAAATGCAATTTCAATTAATATGTTAGTAAATTTAAAAAAACACATATCATTATGTTAATTTGTAGATTTCAAAAAAGAAATAACACTGACATGTCAATTCATTGCCTACGATTACAATTAATACTTTGAATACACGCACCATACATTTTTAATGAAATTATCGAAATACCTTTTATCGATATACCTCATCTCTGGCAAATGAAGTGTAATGACGTACATTTGCACGTTAACGTAAAAAAAATTAATAAATTTGAAAAAAATAATCTTCCCGCTCGTTTCTCACAAATAAACATTGATTTGGTGTTATTTTTAATTTTATGTATTTACTTAAGCAAAGGCTATTCATTTAAAAGCGAGGCTTACAACAAAAGGTACGCATTTCATACATAAATTAGTGCACGTCGTTGCAAAGTTACATGGTGTAGTTTTATAAACTGTCACAGGGATCATTCTAGATTATTTTTGGTAGAGAAATCGAAATAGGCATTTACCTAAATTTGTTGTAATGTATTTATTATGTTCTATATTTTTGATGTAACCATTCCGTTTTGATTTTTTACCTTTGGCAAGCGGGCAGTAATCAGAAAAGATCTAATATCGCACATGACAACTAATATAGTATTATCTCAAAACGGCATTAAGTTCTATTAATATTACCTTCTTAGTTTCAAAGCGATAGCGTTGTCCTGTCACTTTGAAATTAAATATAGCGAAATTTATGAGATAATATAACGCAATTTTTGAGATAATACCATGTTAGTTGTCAACTCCGACATGTAATTAGCAGTGATCTGGATTAAGGGAGTTAATTTACCTAAAAGAAAGTATGACGTGGACATTCGTTTCCACAAATCCAGGGACAACTCCGAACTGATCATATTTTAATATGCGTATTATTTATTAAATTTGAGTACATTGGCGACAAATTATTATTTGCTATAAATTCTTGTCTCTAAAAATAATATTGTAGTCGTGTTTCTATATGTACTTAAGTATTTGAAAAGCCATTTAAAAATAGACATGAGACGAGACATAAGTTGACAAGTCTCATGCGCCTGTAAATTCACCAGCGCCCTTACCCTTCAAGACCGGAACACAGTAATGCTGACATTACTGTTTGGCGGCAGAAATAGGTAAGCTGCCAGTATTTCTCTCGGATTCTTTCGCAAGGAGCTCTACTGCTACTTATAATTGTTAATACAAAGATCAAACATAATGAAAAAATCCTTCCATCCGGCTGGGCTCGAGCTGTGGCTGTTTTTACCAGATCTTTTCGAGACCTGTCAGATAGAAGGAATTCAAAATGATAAACTTATCAAAGCGAGTAGCACTGTGTGTTAAAAACACACACAATAGAAAAAATTGACACGTGGTGCATGCATCGAGTATATAACAAGAAATAGAGACGATATAAGGGCCTTACACTTATAAATATCAACTCTCGTTTGCACTGAAATATAGACAGCACCAACAACTAGAAAAAGAAATTGTATTTATTGTAATAAATAATATCTCTAACCATGGCGTGCTGTACTTACTATTCGGTGGTGTGGGGAAAAACAGAAAAACATCTATTTACAAAACAAACGGAATCACATTTCATCGGTGATTAAATATGTAATTTTGCAATTTCCGTCCATTACAGCAAAGCTCTACTTAAACTGGCCGATTTGAAGCGAAACAATTTGATGACACTCGTCAATTGTTTCGAGTTCGGGCTAGCCAATCGGAGCGCAGTTGTCATGGTAATGATATGGCAGAATAGTTATCAAACAAATTAAATGACATTTCGTCTCTACTTCTAGTTGTATACTCGATGGGTAAAAACTTTTAAAGTAGTCCGATTCCCTTTACCGGGATTTCATAGTATATTATTTGTCGGTGAGCCTATTCCGATATCTCCTTACAACCTACACGTATTTGTCCTTTTTTGAAAATGAAGTAAAATGACCGTACGTTGTGCAAAAGTATTGCCCGCTTGTATGCACATAGTGATTGGAGTCTTTAAATATTATGTCGACTATTGACTAAATGTCGATTACGCTTATGAAATAAACGACCGAACTTGTTTCATTTGAATCATTATCGACCAATTATTCGTCCAACTGCTGGGCACAGGTTCATATGCCTCAGGTCTAAGTTTAGCAGTACGTGTACAAAAAAATACAAATATAAGACACATTTTAAAGCTTTTCATTTGAATTTAATATACATAATCAAATCCGCTTGTCGTTATTAAAATGTGTATGAATAACAATTTATTTCGATGCGAATAGACATACTGTTGAAATAAGAATAAAGAATCAGAATTCAGTACAGAAAGTCGTAACATTCACAATTAAGACATTTTTGGCAAAATTTTACCTACTTTCACAATCCATCGATAAAACTATCGACAACAACTACATGACTATTTATAATTTTAGGGAAAATGACAACCCTGCGAATGTTATTTTACTCCATCTTCAAAACAGGCAAAATATAGTCATAAATGAGGTAACAAGCAACATTATTAGTTATTCTATCGAGACTTTGGGTGTTGCTGGCTTCCATTCCAGCGTTCCAAAGCATAACACAAATACGTGGTGTAATTTAACTGGCGGAAATGATATTTCAGGTGACATATCTACTCTCAATAAAATCTCAAAATGTGAGAATTTACAAATTTCAAAATCAGCTGTAATAAATATACTTAATTAGAAATTTAATTGAGTAACTCTAAAAATCCATAGGACCACAAGTCTTTTGTGTTCAATAGCCAGTAAGATATTATGTGGCCCAGTAAAATTTTGTTTCACTATTTCAAAACAGCCTGTATATCTTGAACTATCAGATATCACCGCACCACAAACGTTGTATAAAAAATAAAATAAAAATGTAAGGAACGTCAAAAGTTAAAATAGTTAACATAAACCCGTTACAGTAAAAATAATAAATAATTTAAATAAATTAAATAACAAACAACTTGCAGTTATTAGGAAACGTGTCATGACAAGAATATGAGATTTTTTGTTTTATGTCACGTACAATAGTATAAACTAATTGCCTACAGACGGATTTTTAATCAGATTTGCTAGGTTTTTTTTTATTTCAAAGAAATAACAATAGTGTTAAAACATCGCCTTCCCTAATGTTTTCTTAATATATCTCGACAAATTGGTAAATTTATTATGTTTTTAACTCATGGAACAAAAGTCGTGGATTATTATGTTAGTAATATAGCCCTGTGAGGTTGTTAGCATTTTACTAATAACCCTGTATAATATTCATTATAACAAGTCACGAATTTGATAACAGAAATGTGATAGAAGAGACTATATTCAAATGAAATATTGTTTAACCGGTTACTGGTAAAGTCTCTAAAAATTTTTTCAAATACAGTCAACTGCAAAAACAAATCCGGCCGGATTCGAACCGGTGTCTTCCAGCAAACCGTGCCAGACGCTATGCCAACTAAGTCACGGGACGAACCAGCGGTACTCACGAATTTTTCTGTTTGTTGTCGGAGCTTAGTATTTGGTTTTTAATGACTTTTTAGCCGTACCGCCATGTATGAGAGATCTATGAAAGTAGCTTCTCTAGTAGCTTTTTTAAATTTATTGAGGCTTTGGCTAAGCCATCAGCCTAAGTACTAGCTTTTAGTTTGTTATCTCTAATTAAAAATCCGACAAGGCTATGGGATCCACACAGCACATATGCCTACATGAATACAATGTTTTTGAATTTCTATCTGCGATTAAAATGAGCTAATCACATGACGCAATACAAACGTAGAGTCAGAGATGGCCAAGCACCCGGATTTCGGGTTTAAATCCATTAATGCCCGAAATCGAGGGCAAAAACGATCTACAAGTAAATATTTATCGCAAATCGAGTTTTGTTGAAATTTAATGATATTACAAAACGTTTATTGCTTTCTTTCTTTTTTACGCCGAAATTTGTAATAACTATGGAATTATAACAAATTCCGTATTAGTGGTTTCTGCCTACGATTTTGGGTTTTAACTTTCCTTCTCTGCGTAAGGTGTAAATGATATTTGTATCTGTAGCCCTGTGCCCAAAAGCGGGAGGAAAGTGATTGATACATAGTTATGGATACAGTAAACGGTGTCAACCCTTTCGCTTCCAGACACCATGCATGTGCTTCTACGGTTAGCAATATAAACAAAGAGCCCTCCTTTATAAGGAGCAACCCTTCCCAAAAAGTTATCAAATTTGTTATATTGTTATATGACGGCTTTTAAAATCTATAATTATTGTTATTCAGGGCAGGGTGTATAATTTCGAACGTTAACACTTTGATAGCGCGTTCTATTTCGATTTACACGCCATCTTACGGTTGGGAAACGTACTAAACATTTAAATTTCCCTTCAGCTGTTTCACGCTTTCTGCAGGTATAAAGCGATGAATTTTTATTTTTTTACGCGTTATCATGCCATGAGTCAGACTCTAAAATGGAGCGGTCGTAAAATGTTCGCTAGAATACTATATCGACGACAGCAAAGAGTAACCGGTTATCTGCAAAATCACGGTTTTACAGTAGAGCGTTTTGGAAGCAAAAACTTGACAGAATAACATATATTATAATCTTTTGAATATCCGTCAGATATTAGCTTTCTAAATTTCCTCGATGCATCGTTGTGACTTTCAAAATGTCGTTGTTTTGCTGATAACCTGTTATTTTTTGCTGCCATTGATATTGAATACAACAATAGGAAAAGGTGACTTAATTACTAATGTAACAATAATTTAAGTAACACGATAAGTAACTTTCAAACATGCCATTTAAGATATTCTTTATAAAGTAACTTAAGTAGTAAGCTCATTTGTATAATAAAATTTGTACTGTGGCGAAGAGCATAAAACTATATAGTAGATCGTTAAGCACAATTTTAGGCTTTAGCCGGAATAACAAATAGCAGTTTTGAATCAATTTCAATTCTTGTAAATAATCATGATTGGCAAAGTAATTACGTGTCTGGGTTGTGCTTTTGAAGCTAATGGATTGCAGTAAGGCCGTGTCTTGTTCACTGGGTATCCTCCATGGCGTTTTTTAATTCCATAGCCAGTTTGTAGCCGAGCTCCGGCCGTCGGTCGCGCCCCTCCACCATCGCGATCACCTGCACATAGTATTTCATTACATCATCGTCACCAATCCATTTTAAGTCCCGCTGCTGCGAACGGGTCTTGTATAAGTAAATAGGTTACCATGCTACTCTGCCGGGTTCGATTTCTGAGCCATGGGCTGTGTCCATGACACTCGTAACACAGGGTTACCCTAGTTAAAAAAAATAATGCACACACTCATTGACAACCACAAATTACACCCAAACTCATGATGGAAATAAATGTAGGCCATACAAATATTTCTCTCGGCCCGAGAATCGAACCCCGGACCTCTGCGTGGCATACCAGCAAAGTAACCGTTCGACCACGCAGTTGCAGTGCCACTCAATGAAAAGGTAAAGATCCGAGGGACTTATCCCGAGGGTTTTTCTCCCGACGCTTTGTTAAATCGGGTTAATAACTATTAACGCCCGAAATCGAGGGCACAACTATTTACAAGTAAATGTTTGTTGTAAATCGAGTTTTGTTCAAAGAACAATGGCAAAGTCCCATATAAACTTTTGTGGACATAATTGGTATGCGTTGTTTATGCAAAATATGTATGTGAAAAAGATATTCAGTTTCAAGTTTTGGAGGTTATGTTTTACGTTATTGAATAAAATATATTCGGTGTATTGTTATATCAAAATAAGCTACAGAAGCCTTAAACAGAGTTAATAGAAGCTGAATAGTGCCTTTTATTTTTTTGTACTAGTATGGTAACTGGGATACAAATTATTATTTTTTAGTGAAACGTGCCGTCCATTCCTGATTTGGGGAACGTTTTTGTCAGTTTTACCATTTTCTCGCGTGGGATTTTGGAGAAGGAATCATCTATTAAATTTTTTGTAATGAAGTTGTTAATCGCTTACTATAAATAGTGTCGAATTTGTGCATTTGATATTAGGTGAACTAACTTAATATCCATAAATAGGAACTGAAATTTTTTTTTTGGCGGCTAGATGTCGCTCAAAGTTAAGAAACTGACAGTTGTAGATATCAGTCCGATTACATACTAATTAGTCATTAGAGTTTCTTTTAAATATGATTTTATTGCCTGACGTAGATAGGCCGCTATTATAATTTAAAAAGCCTAAAGAATTTATTTTATTCAAACTTGTAATTAAGACATTTGAACATACTAACGAATTATTTTAACTATGATTTTGCCATTATAGATTTTGATATTATCACAAAATGTTCGCTTGAAATAAATCGATACAAAAAAATCGTCATATCGTATGCATTTGAATCGATTTTGTCAAAAATCGAAACGCAATGTAGTGAGAATCCACAGGATTGCAAAGTGGTTTTCGTTTTCGTAAGTACAGAATTATACTAAATTCCGTATTCGCCGAAAGAAATGGGTAAAAACGGACCCAGCTGTACTACTAGTAGTAACACAGGAAATAATTTTCGTCCGTTGTACTACCAGTAGTAACACGGGTAAGAATACTTTCCCGTAATGTTTTTAACCCAATGCCCATCCCTGCGCGTACCTGGTCTGAGTTAATAATGATGCCGTTGTTGCCGACAATGGTGGCCTTCGTGCGCTCGATGTCGGCAAGGTCGACGCCGCGCGACGCGTCGTCGATCAAAATGGCGCGGTACCCGATGGCCAGCGCGTCCGCTATCGTCGCGCCTGAAACAAAAAGCGCAAGTATGGTTTGAATACACTTAACAGTAAACGACCAGTCTACAAAAATTTACAAAACATGACCGTCACCATGGTACCCCAATTCGCACTTTATTTTAATACTTATTTAAAACTGTAGATGGCGACACTTTGATAAAATAAAGAAAATGAAGCATTTAATCTCTAGAATTTGACGTGTCATACTAAATAAGGAGTATAAAATATAAAAAAGGAAGTGCAAAAGTATTAACATAGCATTTTAGGAAATTCAATACATTCTTTATTGAAATCGGTTACCGGAAAGTGAGCGCAACCAATAGTTAGTTTTCCACCCTTAGAGGTGGAATGTTTTCTTCAAATTTAAATGGGACCAATACTGAGATACCTTTTTTCCAACAAAAAAGAATCATAAAAATCGGTTCACAAAGGCTGGAGTTATCGCGTAACAGACATAAAAAAAAAATACAATCGGACTGAGAACCTCCGCCTTTTTTTTTGAAGTCGGTTACAAACAGTGAACTGACGTGGAAAGGATAACAAATCGAAGGCTTCTCAACCGTATACTTTTTGATTTGTTTGCAATAAATTGTACATATTGAATTTTTTGAATTTATTCTCGAAACTAAGCACTGACTTTTAACTTTAAAATATTAAAAGTACAGACTCAACTTCTTTGTCATTTATTACATGTAACATATTATAATCAACGCGTGAGCAAAAGCAATAAACCTTGACAATAATGTAATAGCTGCCACCTAGTGGGCTTTTCGAATATTATTAGAATAGCATCGCGGGTTCACTTGGTGCCATCTATTGATCAGCGTTAAGTAACTTGCGACATTTCTTTGTATGAGATTGGGTATCTGTATTAGTATAGTATTAATCTATACCGTCACCTTATTACAATAAGACCAAAGTGGTAAATTCATGCAAATGTAGCAGTGCGGCTTGTACGAGAGGTTTACATGTATTAAGTGATGAAATTATCTCTCCCTACTCCCAATCTAGAGATGTATAGAAATAGCCCTTATAAAAACAAGTTTGGTTTAAGTTGTTTGTTACTCGCATTAGGGTTTTTTATTTAATATGTTAACTAGATGGATAAATAGACAGACAAACGTTTATTGCCTTACGTCACACACACAACAGTTACAGTACAATGAATGGGTTAAAAGAGAAACGCACAGGAATTAAATTTAAAGGTGGGAATAAAAACAAAGAACAAGACATTGAACTAAAATACATAAAAAAGCAAAACACTAACCGAACGAATAATGATCGGCAGCTTGTGTGCGCTGCAGCAAGCCAAATAGGTCGAGGTTCAGTGCAGAATTCGCCCAAAAGCAGAGCACTGATTTTCAGCCACCACCCTCGAGGGTAGCGCCTTGCGGTGCATCAAAAGCAAAAACATTAAAACGATTGTGCAGTGTGTGTGTTTTCACAGAACAATAAATACTGTAGCAGTGGTTAGTTAGCGTCACACGCGCGCCAACAGTAGGCGTAGTTAGGCCTACTTGAGCTCAGTCCGTTATTTTCGCTTTGTACGGCAAGGTTGTCTATCTTTGGTTAAGGTCAAGGTTGTTGTGCTATCTGGATTTAACCGAAAAACAGCTCAACAAACTCGAACGTCTACAAAACTTTTGCATCCGTTTCATTTATGGTCTGAGGAAATTTGATCATGTTTCCATTTATCGCAATGAGCTGAAGTGGTTACCCATTAGACTTCGCCGGAATGCTCATATTCTTAATCTTCTCTATGGCATCTTATTCATTCCTCACACACCACCTTATCTTAAGGAGCGATTTGAATTCGCCCATCAATACAACCCCCGACTTCTGCGCTCTTCTTCAACTCTCCAACTTAAGATGCCATTGCATACCTCCCAGTATTACGACAAGTCCTTTACTGTTCAGGCTATTCGTTTGTGGAACGCTTTACCTTTGTCTATTCAACAAGCGAAATCATTGAATATATTCAAAAATATGGTTAAAGTACACTACCTTAATTTAGTGTGACCTGGACTGCTTAGGTATTTTTATGTTTTGAAATTAAGTTTTAGAAATTTTTATATTTATAAGTATGAGAATATATAGTAGTTTACGATATTCATATATATGTATTGGTTTTATTATTTATAATATTTATATGTATATTTGTATTTATTTATCAATTTTTATCTGTTGATTTAGTAATTCTTCATACACCACCGTCTTTTTCCTATGAATTATATAATTACTTCCATCCAAAGGTTGTCTGGCAGAAATCGCTTAAAGCGATAAGACCGCCCTCAATAAGCGGTGGTACAATCCACCGCTTATTTTTAATTTAATTGTATTGTATTTGTTTCCTTTTTTGGTGTACAATAAAGAATTTTTGTATTGTATTGTATTGTATTGTTGTCTCAATCCTATCACGCAAATTCTCTAAAATCGTAGAAAAATGCCTTGTTGTGCTGTTTTGGTGTGCAAAAATTATAGCCGCACCAAAAGTATTACCCGTGTAGTAATATTCTCTGTTTATCGAATTGATTTTTTGTAGTGTAACAAACGCAAGTAAACATTATCCCAGAGCAATATGGTCGACATCTTTTGGGGAACTAAGTAAACATCTCGAATTTTCCACGCTAGTAGCGGATGAAAGTTTACCGTACAAATGCTTCGTGAGTGTTTTATTAATTTTAAACGTATTTAATCGAAATAAAGTTTGTGATGTGTGCGTTAAAGAAGACATCTGTTGTTGAAAAGATACTACTTTCTATTCGCTCAGATGTTAGGCGACTGTCGTATTTTTTTAAATTACAGTAAATCACTATCAAGATTTCATAGTGTTAATCATTTGTTTGTTTTCCTTTTTATGAAGTAGTACTGAATGCCGTTACCCACCCACACAGACGTCATAGGCGAGTCCGCAGATGTAGATGTCAGTGGCACCACGCATTCGCAACTGCGTGCTCAAACTCGTGTCCGTCAGTTTCTTGTTGTCCCAGAACACCGAATACGAGTCCACGTCGGGGTTTGTACCTTTGTACACCTTCACAGCGCCCTCTACTATCTGAAAGGAGAAAATACGGAAGGTAAATATTATGCACTGCTCACGTAGTGGAATAATCCGAGTTATAGTGCGGCTGAACGTACACAGATTTCACGATTTGACGTCTTGTGAAAGGTACGCAGTAAATATATTCCGTCCCGTATAATTGACAGATAAATTTAAAGAAATCAACATTCTTACACTAGGGTCACAGTACATTTATGACAATTTGTATTAAAAAAAAGGAACCGAATTCAAAGTTTGCTTACTATTAAGTACATACAAACTGAAATTAAAAAGTTATTAATCAGTTACCGGAAAATACGCGAAACCGGATTTATTCCCAGGTTTGATACCCGTAGAGGTGGAATATTTTCTTCAAATTTAAATGGGACCAATACCCGACCCGACCCGTACCGAAAAAAAGAATCGTCGATATTGGATCGCAAATGATCGTTTACTCCGGAAACGCGCAATATACACTTAAAAAAGGTGCAGTCGAATTACAAACAGTCTCACCTCCTCCTTTCTTGAAGTCGGTTAAAAATAGTTACATATTAACATTACTCGACGAATCTACGACTTCCGTGGTCGAGTGGCTTGCACACTGGTTATTACGATGTCGCCTCTGAGGTCCCGGGTTCATGCCTAGCCGGGTCAGTGTAGAAAGCTAACTTTTCTATAATGTCCCGGGTCTAGGTGTTCGTGATACCGTCGTTATTTCCGATCCATAACACAAGTGCTTTAGTAACTTACTTTAGGATCAGAGCAACGTATGTCATGTTGTCTAATATTTATTAATATGAGGAATAAAAACAAACTAGCTGTTCTTGATAGTCGTCTTCACAAAGTCACAAATCCATTTAGGCGGCAATATATACGCTTCTATAATAAGAATGTGGTTGATATTTCAAATTTGCTATTCAGGAGGTTTAAAACTATAGTGAAACAAAAACTTTATACTACAGGTTAATACAGCTTCTGCATACTTGGATGACCAAAAATCCACTACGGATTTTTGGTCATCCAAATATGCAGAAGCAACCCGTTTAGCTCTTGTAGTTTATCTCGATTTATGAATGTATTCAAATGTATATTTACAAAAAGCAATACATGGCGTTTCTTGCTCATTCTTCTCAGGGGAATCTACTTTACGAATTATCAATAAGACGATTTACTGTGTAATGTGCTTACCTATGAAATAAAGATTATTTTGACTTTACTAACAAATTGGAGAACTTCCTGTGATGACATGATACGGCGCGTAAATTCAGTAAGTTTTGAGAAGCTTGTTGAGAGTGGTACACACCTTGAGGTCCTTATGCAGCTCTGCGCCCCACGTATCCTGCACGCAGTGGCGCGGCCAGAGTCGCTGCTTCATGGGCGGTGGGCCCGCGAACACCACCGTGTCATACGCCTGCGCTTTGTCTGCTGGCACCTGCAGCGAAAACACGTTGTATGTTGGTTTGCAGGCGGATTAAAGAGCGCCTCACTTGCTGGGACTGTTCACGTCACTAGCATAGCGAACAGTGGAAAAAGGTCGCTTATCAATTGGAAGTTCGAATCTCGTTTTATTTTTATTATAATATCAAATGACGGGACGAACAAGTCGTATGCCTGTTGGGCTACACGCCTATCAACAGTTGCTCTGCCACTCAGAGCTTTAAATCGCAAAGATCTGTGTGGCACTGCTACTGCGCCCGTCTCCCTGAGACATAAGTTGACAAGTCCCATGTGCCTGTGTACACAGTAATTCTTGGCGGCAGAAATAGGTAAGGTGGCAGTACTAACCTGGATGAACTCTTCAACACAGAGCTCTATTGCTATAAAGTGTCAGCGTCAGCATCATCGACCAATAACTGAAGAGGATTTCTAATCGCGATATAAGACAGCGTAGTTCGTTATTATGCACCAGATGTCGCTACGAGTACCAAATAACTATTTGTGTAAACTAATTTGTTTTACATGACAAAAAAATATATATCAGCATTAATTAAGAAGCAGGTTGCTGCAGAAAATCTGAAACACGCTAGCTGAAAATTCTTGCCATTGAAGGATTTCTTCAATTAGACCTTACTACTATAATATACAATATACATCGCGCTCACACGCACGCACGCACACGCACGCTTTGATTAACATTAAGAGTAATGATTATCACTAGTATCAGGTTTCTTACCATTGTCACTCACTTTTTTCACACAAACGCCACAACAAATCGCGATGAAGGTAGTCGTCGACAGCGCAAGAGGGTAGACAGATATGTCTGCTCATAAAGCTGTCATCTGCCGCCGTCCAGTCAACCCGTGACCATGGAGCGTGCAACCGTTCCGAAATATCGGGAAAATAAAAAGAAGTCATACCGTGGTAAGAAACCTGATACTAGTGATAATCATTTTGTGAATAACCACGAAAGTCTTAAAATCTATAACATTAAGAGTAGTTTAATTTATATCAAAAATTATTTGCATTAAAATTATTAGGTCACAATTTAAATATTTACACATAAATAATAATATATTCCCTCTTAGGGAGAAGGGGTTGACTGAAAAGCAGCGCTGCGACTGTCCTGAACAGGGGCAGCACCAGCTGACACACCTATTGCCTCTTGTTAACATAAAAATAATCTAAATTTCCAATTCCAAAAATATTTACTTATCGAGTTCTTAGGTTTTCGCGATTGTTATACATAGGAATGAAACTATTTTTCCGGATTTAAATCGCGTATATTTGTTTT
>NW_020655740.1:371134-392394 GCF_003589595.1 Hyposmocoma kahamanoa | reverse complement strand
AAAACAAATATACGCGATTTAAATCCGGAAAAATAGTTTCATTCCTAAATATTTACTTGTTTAACTAGGAGGCAATAAAGAGAGATTTTCTATTTTGTTTATTACATTGACGAGCTGCATTTTATCAAAGGTACTTTCACTAAAAAAATCAAATAGATGGCGCTTAATTCACTGATTTTTATGGACAATGCCGGCTATTCTTTTATTTTGTTTAGAAATAGCGCCACCTACCTATATTAGCAAGCGATAGTTTATAAGTTAGTTTGTAACACACAATGCCATCTGTTGATATGCATATTTGAAGATCAGAAAATAATTTTCACTGATGGTCAATATTTGAATAATATTACAAGGAAATACAACTGACTACTTGTATGTCATACATCGAGTATATAACCAGAAACAGAGACGAAATAAAGGCCATCCGTTCCATGCAACTCATCAGGTAAATGGGCCTTAGATCATTAAATATCAACTCTCGTTTGCGATGAAATCGTAAATCAGAAAGCTGAAATAGTACAGCGCCAACAACTGACCTGTGTGGACGTCTCCGTATACTCCAAAAATATTCTGTGTTTATTGTAATAAAGATAATATATCTAACTATGGGGGGCTGTTACATTCAGTGGTGTGGGAAACTTTTTTAAATGTTCGTCTATTATATTAAAGCACAAGTTAAACTGGTCGATTTGAAGTGAAACAATCGACGACACTGGTCAATTGCTTCGAATTCGGGTTGGCCAATCGGAGCGCAGTCGTCACCGTAATGATTTGGCAGAATAGTTTTCAAACAAATTAAATGACATTTCGTCTCTATTTTTGGTTATATACTCGACGATTTCATATTAAAGAGGAAATAAATGACATCCACGGCCATTTATATAATATAAACTACTTCCAAGCTATTGATCAGCGCCATCTTGGTATAAGACGGGATTTTGACGTTTTTCAGAGTTACGATCTATTGTATGGATATTAGCAGCACTCTTGAATTATTGGTCCTTGTTCAGCATGTACCAATGACCTTAATATTCAAATTATGCACTTTTCGCTGCTTTTCAAGAATAGTGGCACAAACCAAAATAGTTTATATTAATCTTGTAATATAGCTGCATTCCGAATGTGCCAAATTTTGTTGCGAAAAACAAACCGAGCTGATTGGTTAAAATAAACAAGTGAGAACATCAGTTGTACGATTAGTCTGCCTTTGCACGTTAATATGCTTCAGTGACGGTAGCATGGCAGAATATGTGTGTTAGACCTCCCCGTGACAATATTTAATTCAGTTGATAAATCTAAGTTTGTTCATTTGGTAATGAACTATTGTTATACATTTTGAAGAACAAGGATAACGATATAAAATCGCGTATGTAGCTTATCTTTGTCGATTTATCATCGCCGCGAAAACGATGAAACGAAAAATGTCTTTTCATTTCGTTTGTCGCGCTCAACTTTTATATTGATAAAATTAATGTGGAAATGTTTTAAAATCAGCTGTGACTTTGCAGCCATGTTTGGCGCTGAGTTAATCTTTTGCAGTCAGTGCGCCGGCGCTTGCGATAACATAAAATGTGACGTCATGGTGCTCGCTATGTTCGCTATAGTGATAAAATTTTATCACTCGAATTTGACAGCCTAATGTAAAAAAGCAGGATGTAATAGCTTTATCGAGCATGCTACGGGGGCAGTTGTTTTTAAACTACCTTCCTGATGAATGAGTTGATTTTGAGATTGGTCATTATTCTAATGAATGAAATGAATGTTAAGGGGTTACATGATGAATCATGCACAACGAAGGACGTTCTCAACTCTCGGACCTTCCCCTTAGAAAAGACCTGTACGCGAAACGTATAATAGGTTGATGATATTTGGAGTTCAGTTTACTTTTTTGCCAAAATAAACCTCGTAAGGTATACGTCAAGTCAAAGGATGGTTCATAAGTGGCAATATCGGCATCCACTGCCGTTAGAAGATACGAGGTACCATAAAATAGTCCATAAAAATGGCGATTCAAGTTGCATGTTTATCGCTCGCCTATCACATGTACTTAAACTATCAATCATGACTATAGTGATATGCCGCAAAGATACGCGCAACTTTTTTTACGACTACTTAAAAACTTGGCCGGCCCTAGTTTTGAATTGATAGCTACTTTCATTGCAGACGATTGGCAAAGTTGAAAGTGTGTGGGCGAAGTTTATTTAATTGCGTGTGTCTAAAGTCCTTTGTCAATTCTTTTCTGTATAAAAATATTTACGTCCATTTCAACGCGCGTCTAGATTTTAGGAGGTGAGTTGGGGGTCGCCACTCGTGTCCCGAAATTGAAAATGAAAGTGAAAATTATCCTTGTGGAAGAGTTCGTCCAGGGTAGTGCTGCCGCCTTACCTACTTTTGCCACCAAGCAAGCGTAATGTGGGCATTACTGTATTTCGGTTGGTACTGTTAACTTTGCGATAAAAACCTCGAGTGTAGCAATAGTTATGGACAGGTGTGTAGCTTACCATCAGGCCGCACGATCTTGCTCGTCTCGTCACTTGACATTAAAAAAAATTGCGCGTTGTAAATTAACATGAATAAAATTAGAACAGGAGGAGAAAATTCGACACAGATGCGACGTCGACAAGCGTCTGAAGGCAATTGACGGGGCAGCGGGCGGCGCGGCGTGTCGTTAAACAGCTAGGCAATTTGCAAATTTTGGGATAAATATGAGTTTAATAACTAATAGGGTTTCAGTTGAAAACCAGAATTTAGCAGGTACTGTATAGTACTTATGAGAAATACCTCCATATAAAAATTGTGTACAGATATATATTTTATTGTTGAATTATTTTTAGCCTGTTTTCAAATATTTATAAGATCATGCTCGTATAAAGCACTTCCTATCGTGTAAGACATTAATTAGCACATTTTTTACACAATATTCTTAGGTGTCTCGTAATGTCTTATAAGACCGTTATTTAATTGTCAATACCTGAACAGCAGTTCAGCAGTTTTAAAAAGACCACCATTAAGGAACAGCAAACATTGACCATAAAAATAGAAGGATTTTTACTCACTATAAAGAGAAGAATAGAGATACTATTAGTTCACAATTAGAGTCTGATTCCAATTCTGACTTGATATTTCCAAGAATATAGTCAAATACCTTTTAAAAGTTATTATTACTTTCTTGCTATTATTGTTTGCTTGTACACAATATGAGACAATCATGATGTTTTAAATTATATTTTAATAGATAGCTATAATCTCTCGATAAATCAACACACAAAAAAAAAGAAGAAATAATCTATATTATCTTTCACTAATCTTATTAATAGTGTACGTGCTTAGTTCCACGTAATTCATAAATATATTTACAATTATAAAAATGCAAAATCGAAACAAAAAAAGATTATTTACAATGTATGATTAATATTCTTTTTATTCTTTAACTATGAAGTATTACGTATTCTTTTCGTCTTTTTTATATTGATAAAAAAGTAGGCGGTTGATTAGGTAGTTTATAAATCGTAATAAACTTCAAACTTCATCTTGTCCTCAAACCATATCGCAAACGATCAAATAAACCAAAAAACAAGTTTGACAAACATGCCTGTAGTTCACACTCGGTCATCTTGCACAATAATCAAGTGAAAACAGGATCAATGAAATCTGGTCACGTTTTACAGTCGAGAAACTTAATTGTCTTAAAAGTAAACAACACGTATATTGTTGAACGGTGACCTACTTACCGGGCTGGAGGGATGCAGTTCTCTCATGTGCACGTTGTCGATGAAGGACACGTGGTCCGGAGGATGCCAGTCAAGAGAGTAGAACACGCAGTCGAAGGGCACCGTCTCCAACAATCGGTTGATTGGCTCCACCACCTACAATAGAAACGATAGCATTTGAGACAGTCTATGTTACGTCTGTGTAAAGTCTAGGCTTTCGGGTTTCTCTCAGAGAAAAGTTTAAGGAGATTGGTATCATGACTGTGGCATGACAGTACATTTACTCAAATATTTTATATGCTCGTAAAAAAATACATAATTTCAATAAGAAAGAAGATATCCATAATATTAACCTTAGAGCTAAGTCCAAACTCATGGTACCACGATTTCGTTTAACCAAGGTAAACAACTCTCTTTTATGGGGAACTGTATACGTTTTTACAATAAGATTCCGGAGCATATATTAAGTTTATAATTTCCTATGTTTAAAAACTACATTAAAAATATTTTGATCGAAAAATCATATTACAAAATTGAAGACTACGTGTTAGATAAAGATGTATGGAAAGACACATGGCTCCAGAATCCACACAAATTTGATTCAAAGTGTATTTCCATAGCATTTAAGTTTATTTGAAAAGAGCTATCCCTAGAGTTTCTTGCGCGTTCTTCTCAGGGAGGTCAGCGTAGTAAACGAGCAGTAGCTTAAATGTGACGATTTCAAGTGTAAATTTATTTTACCTATGGAATAAATAATCTTTGACTTTGACTTTGTAATAACAAGATATCGTTAGAGAAATAGGTGGAGTATATTTACCACATACCTACAGCTTAACTGAGTCGGCTCCTGAGGTAGCTGCGCAGTGCGGGGGAGTGTCAGTTTACGTAATAGTTATGTCGTGCAGCACATGGGATAACTTCAACAAGATTTTTCTGACGATATTCAATAGCAAGTTGATTGAAAAAAAAAAGTGCTAAATGGCTTCTCTATTCATTCGAATTATCAATGAAATAGTTTTTTTATTATCTTAACTATTACACTACTTAAAAACTTTACTCAAAATATTAATAAACGTATAGTAAAGGAACCTGTCCTTGATAATACGGAGCTTCCCGATGGATCTTATTAACCATTCACAGCCCCAGTTAAGCCGGTAATTTTTCGACTATCATTTCATTCATAAAACCTACGCACATACAAGAAAATACACGCACACGTTCGCAAAAGTCTGCAATCGTACATTATGATGGAGTTATGATCGAATATTTACTTAAATTTAAACTTTATAACACATAGCGTGAAGGTTGATTTTTAAAGATCCGTACTAACTTGCCGCCAATGTTTCTTAGGAAAGATTGTAGTCAAGTCTAAAACTCTTTTTGCTATTAACAAATATTATAATAACATATTAATTAAAAAAGCTCTATTAAGATTTTGTAAATGTTGAACGATAAATAGCGTTACAAAAATGTTTGTTTAGGTGTTTTGTTTTAAAAAGCCTAGCCTATGTAAAGAGAAGTTCGTGTCAATTAGCTGTTTCAATTAAAAAGTAAAGTGGCAATAATTGCATTCACTTGTCGCGATTCTCGCGATATGAAAGTTTGTTTACAAGTAATTAATTGTTAAAATAAAGTCATAAATTTTATATTTAGCGTTATGGAACCAGGGAAATTAACTTTACTAGTGTCTTGTCTGTTAGTAAGTGTCGTTTTAAGTTTCGCCAAAGCGTCTTCTCAGTATTTTTAACAAGTGCCATGTACCATTTATTTGTAAATGGCCGCTTTGGTCTAATTGGGTTATTGTGCTACTCACGCCTTTTAGGAAAAAAAAAGTTTTTCTTAAGATTTTTTTTTGAACCGGCTTTACTAACGTAAATTTTCACGCCTCGTCATTGGTGGTTAGCCCTATGGCTAACATTAACAATACCAAAAAATTGCAATGGCAGTTCAATAGTAGCTCTATAGCTACTATTGAACTGCCATTGCAATTTTTTGGTATTCCGCTCTTGAAGGGCGAGTCGATGGCATCGAGTACTAACAATATACATATATGTTTATTAAGTATATTATACAGTAATTTCCATGGTAGTTTTAGTAAGGCAACTTCGATTAATGAACGAATGCCACCATTGCCATTCCACAGTCAATATATTGAGACTCAACTACCATTGCAACTAGATTTTAACAGAATAACTAATATTATCATAATTGCAATAGAATCTCACTGAAGTCTTATTAGAATTACAATGATCAGTGGTTTCAAGAAAATTAGAAGTATTGCAAGGAATAGTATAATAGCAAACTGCCCCAGTGGCCGAACGGTTACCATGCCACTCAGAGGTCCCAGGTTCGATTCCCGGGTCGGTGGAAATATTTATATGGCCTATATTTATTTCTTTCGTGAGTTTGGGTGTAATTTGTGGTTGTCTATGTGTGCGTCCATGCCACCCGCGACACAGGGTTTTTCCCTAGTGCGGGGCTATGTTTAGTGTGTGCGTTATTATTATTAATAGGGGTTAAAGTATGAAATTGCCGATTTGTACTGAAAATCTAAATTGTTTATTTTTTAAATTTTTAACAAATTTATTTAATCAAAATAGTTGCCATTATTATCTATACATTGCTGCCATCTAATGGGAAGGTTATTAATGCCTTTGCGATAGAACTCCGACGATCTAGACTGCACAAACTGTGTGAAAGCATTTTGTACTGCCTCCTGGGAAGAAAACTTCTTGTCACGTAGATAATTGTCCAAATCACGAAAAAAATGGTAGTCCGTTGGAGCAAGGTCTGGTGAATACGGAGGATGACGAATGGTTTCTAACTGCAGTTCCTGAAGGGTCAAAATGGTTTCTCGTGCTGTGTGAGGTCTCGCGTTGTCGTGGAGCAATAATGGTGAAGATCGATTCATGAGTCGGGGCTGTTTTACTGCTAGTTTTGTCAACATGGTTCGGAGTTCGGCACAATAGACGTCTGCCGTTATTGCTTGACCAGATCGGAGAAAACTATAGTGAATAACACCATGCTGAGACCACCAAACAGTTACCATTACCTTTTTATTGGTAAGTTTTGCTTTAGGACACTGTTGTGGCATTTGACCTGGGGTCAGCCATTGCATTTTTCTTTTCCGGTTATCATAAAGAATCCACTTTTCATCACATGTTACTATTCGATCCAATATTCCTTCATTTCTGTACCGGTTCAACAAGGCAACACAAGTTTCAACACGCGTTTCTTTCTGCAGATCAGTCAAATCATGAGGCACCCATTTTTCGTATTTTTTTATTTTATTGATTTGACACAAGTGAGTCAATATTGTGGGTAAGGTAATAAACCATGCCGCTAATTCCTGGGTAGTTTGACTAGGATCGAATTCCACTATCTCTCTTAATTCATCGTTATTCACCTGTGTGGGCGGTCTTCCTCGTGCCTCGTTCTTTAAGTCGAAATTTCCATCACAAAAGCGTTTAAACCAAAATCGCACGGTGCGTTCATTAGTAGACCCCTCTCCAAACGCAGCATTGATATTGCGGGCTGTTTCTGCCGCGTTAGTTCCGCGTCGGAACTCGTATTCAAAAATCACTCGAATTTTCGCAGTATCCATCTTTCTTGTCTAAATTGAATAACAAAAACAATTGAAAGTCGATATTCAAATGTTTCAAATTTAAAAAAAATAAAATCACAGAAACCATTTGAAAAAAGTTTCATTCGAAAACCTCAAACCATGAAGATTCTATGAAAATTCAAAGAACATATTGCAATAAAACGGCAATTTCATACTTTAACCCCTAATATTTATTTTATTCTTCTCGGCTTCTTAGCTGGTTTGAACCACATTTAATGACCGAAGTCAAGTAAACGCAATATGGTGTATATACAGCATACTCGTAGATATCTACGAGCACGTATGTTATTACTATTATAATATATATATAATGATAAACTTACTAACAAATTGGCTAACGGAGTAAATCGAACAATAACGGGGTATAGAAATATTGAAATAGCTGAAGGAACCGCAGTGAGTAATCGTCGTTTCCGCCCTTCGTTCCAACAATAAACCCATAAATCCGACAACGACACATTATGGAAATTATAAACTACCCGATAGAAAATCGACTTAAACAAAGTCACGCAAGAGACAATGTATCACCGAAACGAAACGATTGGCAATTCGTGACGTGCGAACCGCGTAAGCCACAAAACCTGGAAAGCTTTGTTGAAACCCGATAGATACTTTCAAACGTGTGCTATTGTGTGGACAGAAGCAAGGCTACGTCTTTCGCTCGAGGTTACGCGATAAGTGCCTACCGCTGAGTGTATCACCGACAGCGCTAGCGCCCAGAAAAGTCTTTCACTTACATTACAATCCTTGTACAATCCCAGCATTCGGTTCCGCACGACTGCACACGGCGGGCAACGTTATTTGCACCTCTTTAAGCGCGTGCTTAGGTTCGTTTTTCCTTATAGTGAACGCTTGGTTTCATTATTTACATTTAGTATTCTACGATTTTATATGAGAGTGATGTATCTGTTATGTAGTTACTATTAAATAATCTGTGACAGAAGTATCAATTTAAGTACGATGATGCGATGGCAGGCAGTTTCTGACGATGGTGTGGTCTGATTTGAAACCTTCAATTCGTGTGGCAGCAGGTCACGAAGTTCATAGGTTACGGTCGGTTGGGTCGGCATCTCATCTCATGTTAGGTTAATTGTGCAGTAAGGCAGTTAAATAATAAATATTAGATAACATCACATCCCTTGCTCTGATCCCAAAGTAAGTAGCTAAAGGATTTGTGTCATGGAAATCGGAAACAACGACGGTACCACAAACACCCAGACCCGAGACAATATATAAAAATTAGTTTTCTACACTGACCCGGCCCGGAATCCCCGGGACCCTGAGATGGCGCCACCGTGAAAACCAACGTGCAAGTCACTCGTCCACTGAGGTCGTCTGTGACGTAGGTGTTGGGATGACATCGGATTAGCAACGTTTAGTGAAACAGGAAATGTCCTGGATAAGTGTCTTTATTCGTTCATGGATGCTGTGGTACAGATAGATTATATTTATAGTCTGTCAGTAAGCGAGACACCTGTATATCCATAACTGTTGCTGTGGCGAATGATCCGAGGGGCACTGCCACTGCGCTCGTCACCCTGACACATAAGTTGGAAGCCCATGTCCCTGTAATTTCATCAGCACCTTTATCATAATGCTCACATCACTGGTTAGCGGCTGAATTACGTAAGGAACGTTGAGATGGTTCCTTTGAGACACACACAAATATTTATTTTCTTATTTGTCTAGTAAACTTTCCTGTAATTTCTATTTTTAATGAGTTGTAATCTGTATATATTTATCGTTTGGAGCAGTCATCTGTGCATATAGAGCAGGATTTCCCTTTGAATCAGATTGTAGATTAACTGCGATCGCCCATTATCAAGCATATGCTGTTGTTCAAGGTTAATGCGGTAGAGGTGCTTTAAGGAAATGTAATCTCTTGTTGCTTGAGGTTAGAAACGAGAGTACCTTACACGGTCGGCAGATTTCTATAAGGGTGAATACGAGACTATCGAATTTGTCAATTTTCGAAAGCAGGTCATTGTTGCACATTACGGTAATAACTTTCCGTGAATTGCTTTTGCTATGGCACCACACCTAATGATTACCGAACATAATTCATTCAATCAAGATCGGTTCCGTTTCACTACACTCGCAATTCGAATTATACAAAAGCCTGATGGCCTATTGATGCAAATAATGGTGTATTTACAAATTTTGCTTCAGGACCCCAAAAAGATTATTAACTGTTGCTTACAAGAGACTAGTAGAATGAATTGGTAATATAATAAAGATGAAAATCGAACGAACGTACTCTTTATGGGCAGAATTAGAATACTCCAACCTGGCACGGAGAGTTTATGTCCCATTTTATATTCCCCTAGCAATGAAAGTCAGAATCGAGTGCGTAAAATTACATAACGGATGTGCATTGCCTCGTCTATTCTATCACAATGATCTTGAAGCTCTCGCGAGTAACGAAGGTGGAAGTGGAACAACCTAATTACCCGCACAGGTTAGAGTACTAACTTGACTTACAAACTGTACTTATTACTAGCATCAAACTCAATGTTTTAGATTCTAAATTGGCTGGTCTGTTCGGCTATTCGGTTTTAAGACCAGACCACCCTAGTCGTGCAAGAGCTCCAACGCGTCAGAAACTCATCATTGTTGGCGTAGCAGAACATACAGAGCTAAGTGAAAACTTGCGCAGAAAGGCTTGATTATTTACTCTAAATATATTTTCGCAGCAAAAAGAGTCCTGTCTTTCTTGTGATGTAGTGCCCGTAATCAGCTAACCAAATTGATATTGGCTATGCGCTTAAAAAGATCCAGCTGGATGTGGTATTTCTGCGACATGCATATCGCAGATATCTTCAAACTGCGACTCCGGTTGTGTCATACGGAGTAAAGACGCGGACACTCATGGTACGGCCATTTCAAGCCAAAAGTCGCTCAGCGAGCTATGGAAGTAGCTGTTCTTGGTGACTAGAATTGAGGTTATCCGACAGAGAACTAACGTCGTCGATATAGGAAGTAGAATAGGCAAGCTGAAGTGGCAGTGGGCTGGATAGATCTGTCGAAGAACCGATGACGGAAGAGGGAAACGAGTCTTGAGTGGACCACGGCAAATGTAGCGCAGGACGCTTTCTGACCAGATGAAGTGACGATCTGCGAAAGGCTGCTGGCGCACATTGGGAGAGAATGTCCAGCAATAGACTGCTGGTAAAAATCCGATTCAACTGCAGCATCGGCAAAAAAGTTAATTCATCAATAATTCTTATAATAACCTCTTACAAATTACTAATCACCACATAGCAGACGATCGACTGCTCAAGACTGAAGATCGTCGCAACATTCACACCTGGGGCAACAGATTCCTGCATACACCATCAGGACTAGCCACACGCATACTTGCATTACGAATTCCGGGTGGTTATTAACTTCAAAAGTTTGCAGATTAGGGGGGTTATAGTGCCAAAGTCAAACAAGTTATAAAAATATTCGAATACACGTTTTCTGGTTGGGTTCTATCGTAAATTATTTTTCGCAATTTGGTTTGGTACATTGAAACAGTTATCGTCTTTATAGTTTGAAGGCGTATGATAAATCATTGTCTCTGGATCTATTATTATCTGTAATGTAATTGCTTTAGCCAAAGTTTATGGTCTTACAATGACGGTGAAAGTGTAGACATAAAAGGGGAGTTCGTTGGCTTTTGAGATTATAAAATGATGACGAGGACTTTTTGGAATTTTTCGAGGCTTATCGTTTACAATGGAATTGTTTAGGATTCATTAGACAATCGCAATTCTAAAGCAACAGAATTTTTAATAATTAAAAAGTGTAGTGAAGAAAAATAAAGGTGAAGCTTTAACTCCCTCATGCATTAGCTATGCGTCAATTAATGTTATACACTCTGTGGACTAGAACTTAAACATCGTTCGAGCAATTTTCCGGATGATTGGCATTCGCTAGTTAGTCACGGAGACTGCTTTATGATGGAAGTCCATGGCGTTGGCATGCGTGTTAGAACGTTGTACAAGGTCAAAGTAAACAGATCATTTTCATTGAATAAACTTCGAAATACGAGGGCTTAGTTCCTCTGTGGCTTGTAGAATAGAAATTTACGAATGGCGGTAAAATATGTCAAACTCCCCACACAATATTTAATGTACGTTTAAAAATTGGAATCTGAAAACACGGAAATAATTTCGGGATTGAGTCGAGAGAGAGCGATATTAGAAAACAGTTCTTTATATAGACAGTAACTTGCGGACAATCTTGAGAAGCCACATAAGTAGCTATTGGCAAAATATTACTTAACATAAAAGGACAAACCCAAAGGTACCTATTGAAAGGCGTTGATAAACAATATTCCATATTAACCATTATGCAATCACCGTGCCCGCAATCGCTGCACATCGGCCTTGGCATTCAGATTACGGAACCGGAGCCAAATTATGAGACAACATGCAATCTGTGAGATATTCTAGCGTTTGCTCGAACTTCGTAAAATCCGAATAAGTTTTTCTGGTAACACACGGCACATGCTGAAAAACAGTGCTTGAAACAAATAAGACGTTGTTTAATATGATAACGCTACTTATTTTCCAGCTGCGATTATCAAACACAATGATTGCAGCTCCAATTTCAGTAATTAATTTAATCAAGTCGTGATTGATAGAAAAATTACCAGATAAGAATGGATGCTGTTTTATTTCGGTACACATGGTTGTAAGCTGTAACTAATATATCCTTACCGTGATCATTCATATGCTACGGGCAGAAAAGGTGGGACCTAGTCCATCAGGCATCAGTCCATATTCGATATAATCAAGCAATCAGACAAAGCTGGGTTGATAAACTTTAAAGGAGTTATTGTAACTGAGTGAAGGGTCCTGCGCCAATAACTGCAATAAAATAGAGACCAGAGATAAACTATACTTAGGGACGTCGAAAACCAGATCAGTCGGTCTTTATGTGATCTTTATGGCTGACAAAGGCAATTCGTTTATAACTCCTTTAATTTAAGTTAACTGCCTCCGCGGCCGAACGAATACCACGCTGGACTGCCACGCAGGGTTGTTGGGTTCGATTCCCACGCCGGGAGAAATATATGTATGGCCTATATTTATTTCTCGCGTGAGTTTGGGTGTAATTTGTGGTTGTCTATGTGTGGTCCATGCCACCCGCTACCAGAGAACAAAAAGTAAAGAGAACGGGCACTCTCCGCCCCTCCCTAGCTTTAGATACCGCACCACGTCCGGCACATTGCCGGTCACATTGACTGAACGACAACAAGGCTGCCGGCGAGCCGTTTTCGCGCGAAGACGGCTTTCATATTTGAATATAGTTTTCATTTATTCATTACGAAACTTGTCCGTTAACATAAAACATCATTTTACGTTACTATTTATAATGGTCGTGAATTGTGCTGTGTACCGTTGTTTATCATAATTTTCCGAAAGAAACGAAGTAAGCAAAAAAAAACTTATGTCTGGGACTCATTCAGTTATTGTTTTCTCCATTTATTTACTGCAGAGTAATATATGTATGTATAAAAAATACAAATTTGTTATATCAATATAATGAGGCGCCATGACGTCGTAGACAAGGGTTCTCGAATTTTCAATTCGTATTGCCGATAAATATTACGTAAGTAGTGAATACACCTAATTATTAACTAAATAATGATGATCAACTTGGACACGCAATTTCAAATGCCTTGGATACCTTATTTAAAAGTACATGTCCAAAATATAACGTTTTAAGGGCTTTTAATATATTTTTTAAATAAATCTTCAATATTACTCTACTTAGTGAATTAATGAAAATATGATATGATATCGATACAAATACATAATAGACATGTGTAATTATTTGGATTCTGGATTATATTAATAGAATCATAGACAATGGATTCGCGTTAGCATATTCGCTATGTTGCCGCTCTGATCACGTAATAGTGCAAGAAAGTGATGGGTAACCCTGCCACATCAAGCACACAGTTGCGCGTGTGCAGATAGCACCTTGCTGTATGTAGTAGTAGGTAAATAATTTTCGACCGTTGTATGGAGTGTCCGGGGTGTGCCGCTACGTAGGGTTTCCCTAGTGCGGGGCTTTGAGTGTGTTGCGTCATTATATTATTAATAACTCATCACCATCAATGATTACCAGATTATCGATCGGCGCTGTGCCTAGAAAAAATAGTACTTTAATTACTATAGAACACGTGGCCTCGGTTTTGGTATGGGTTGTAGAAAAGTTGAGGCCCTATTTTAACCAATATGCGAAAAAATTGCCGCATAAAATCTCAAGTCGCTGAATCTTTAGTCAGGTCAGGAAAGTAGCCAACACCTGGCATACCCTTCTTTTATAGAGACGACTGTCATTGTAGATTTTTGAGTTGTTCCAAGACCGTTAATTTCCATATTACTCTGCACTATAGCGAACATCACGTAAACGTCAAAACTACACATGTCTTGAGTTTAGTCTCTAACACGAATTGCCGCTAATCGCCGTAAGACTGAATTTATATTGCGGCGGAACGGAATGGAAGCAAATTTTTGTAACGATATTGTACATCGCACACGTACAAACTACAAGACAAAATTTTCCGCGGAATGCGCGAGTTTTATAATAATTTATAAAGTAAATTGATTCTAAGGGTTCCTGAGTTTCTTTCTCGCAGCATTGACGCATTATTTTGCAATCACCCTATACTGACAGAAGTTTCCCGTCACCCTTAATTTGCCCGAGTTCAATGGAAGTGGAGTTTGAAAAAACCTATGCGGTAAGTACTATCGCGGTTTGTATGGTGCCAGCGATGGCGGTGCCAGGCGCGGCTCGATATCTTTTAATTGACCATGAAGGTGTGAACTTCGAGCCTTCGAATTAAACTCCGGCTATATTTGGATCACGTTTTGACAGGCAATTTAATGTTGGTGCAATGCCGTGAATGGTCGGCACAAAGGGCACGTGCTGATGATTTATTGGTAAGTGTTTTGTAGTTGCTTATTTTCAAGCGCTTCTTCGAAGAAGCAATTGATTTGTCAAATTTTTGCGCTATTTGAATGGTGATTGATGTAAAACAAATGTTATAAATAGGAAATAAACCCTTATTTCGGATGTAAATCGTGTATATTCGTTTTTTAACAAAGTTTCGAGAAATTTTCGGACGGAGTGTACAATATACGCGACTTACTTCCGAAATTATAGTTTCATTTCCTACGTGTACATATCGCAAATACCTGAAAATCCGATAAACTTTTAATTTCAAATCAACAGCCTATTACAATCAAAATGTACATACAATAAGTAAATAATTACAGATTTTCTAGATTAGACTTACAAGTCTCATATCTTTTTACATAAGTTTTGTTTATAGAACCCCTCCCTATCAACCTCTTGGTTATGCGGGAAGGGCACTAGGACTGGTGTGAGCTCGCACAGGGACCATCTAAGTCAGGTGCTAACCGCGGATTAGCACGTACTTCATCCGGTTCTCTGTAAGACTAGTGCCTTAGGTGAGCCGCTCCGGGTACACGTACAGCATCCTCCCTATTTTCCAGATAGGTACCGGAGCTGTAGGCACGCTCACTTCCCGTCGCGGGACGAACGCCCCGGTCACCATCTACCGGGGCAGACGAACGTGTTCGTCCCTGCAGCTAACCACAAACTCCAGCGAGTCCATACCCAAGTCCGGGTCTGCCAGAGACGCCCGTGAAGACGTATAACCGTCGGAGGGCTTGGCCCGGAACCCGCCGTACCCAGATCTTGCCGTCGAGTCCGTAGTCTCTCCGGAAAACCCTATCTCTCGGGTCGGTAGATAGATTAGATTTACAATTTATTCTCAAGGAATAGAAGTTATTATTATTGATACAAAGACCGAAGAAAAAGGAAAGTTCCTTCGATATAACTGCCTATGCAGAGGTCCCGGGTTCGATTCCCGGGTCGGGAGAAATATTTGAATGGCCTACATTTATTTCTCTCGTGAGTTGGGGTGTAATTTGTGGTTGTCTATGGTGTGTCCATGGCACCCGCGACACAGGGTTTCCCTAGTGCAGGGATATGAGTGTGGAAAAAACGACTTATGAAGTGAGTTTGTTATTTTTTTCTATCGTGAAAATTTTCAGGAATCCTGTTTTCACGCCGTATAGTAAATCAGTGTATGTCCTCAATTTTTAACCGACTTCAAAAAAGGAGGAGGTTCTCAATTCGACTGTATGTTCTTTTTTTTGTATGTATGTTACGCGATAACTCCGGTATTCGTGAACCGATTTTCATGATTCTTTTTTTGTCGGAAAGGGGGTACTTCCATAGTGGTCCCATTTCATTTTGAAGAAAATCATCCACTTCGAAGGGTGGCTGTTCACGCATGAAGATTCATTTTCATAAATAGCGCCTAACTTTAATTTAGGAGAAATTACTTTAATGGTTGATTTTGCTATTTCTCCAATTCAAGGCGTTTTTCTCTCAATATACTTTGAGTAGTGAGAACCTATTTTTATTATCTCCAGTGTCAAGTCCTGTATAGTGGCGAACTAGGGGATATTTCAATAAAACTTAGTATAGACGTAATTCCACGTACTTTTGAGGTCGGTTTTTTTTAGTACTCTGTACTGAGATTATACTATATATTTTTTCCAAAATGACTGATTTAACACTGAAAGTGTTGTGCGGAATCAACCATTTGAGGTTGTATCGACTCTATTTACAAGAATGACAATAAACAATACTATATTCCGACCCCCTGTTTACTATACTTTTGACATAAGCGTGCCTACGAAGTTCCATAATTATTAACAAGCAAGCATTGACAAAGTAAAGCGACGTGCTTTTTAGCTCCGATGATATTTATCAAGACGACAGATTATGTAACGAAGATTATATCAAGTTGATTTCTCCGTTGAATAGGTTTTGGTAACTGTCAAATAAATTACAATGAAAACAAATAAATTTGAAATAATTATAATAAATTCTAATGGTTTACGGTCTACCAAGGTCACGTCACCCCGTTTCTTAATTCCTAATACAATGTTGAAAATGTCAATCGATTAAAACTCTTTTTTACTTTATGAACTATCGTTGTTCAACGAAGTCATTGTTTCTGAATGAATTCAAATTACGATTAAAACTTCTTAAGTAAAATCGATTGTTATAAAAAATCGAATCGGTAACGCATTAGGACATCACTAATTGATTAGAAGTAGAGCTGTCAAAAGTAAATTAAAACGTTAGACGAACTATAAGGGCGATTTATTCGATACAAATGTAATCGCGCTCACGCCGCGCGGTCGCCGCGCGGAGACCGCGTTGCCGCCGCGCAGGTACTGCGTGCATCTAAGCCTCGTATTCCAGAACTCTAATCAATGTTCAAGTCAGGACTTGAGTATGATTTAAAGCACTAGAAATCATACCCAAGTCCTTGCCATTAGTGTCGCATTTCCAGTGCTTGAAATCAAACTCAAGTCCCGATTTGAGCATTGAGTAGAGTTCTGGAATACGACCCTAAGAGGCCACCACACTAGCATCTTTCGTTTTTCGTCTTTAACTATCTTTAATAAAACTGACACTGGCACAAGCCCAGTTAGTGGCCGCCATAAAGGCAATAATAATAACATTCACGACCATGGTAGCTGCAAAGAGCCCAAAAAGTTGTATTAATTGAAAAAAAAAAAAACAAATATATAAGCGATTTAGCTCCGAAGATAAAATACCATACGTCCATTTGAAATATCAATAATGTTATTGCTCTGGATAAGTAGAATAGATGTTACAAACTATAGCATATTTTTTAACCAACTTCAAAAAGGAGGAGGTTCTCAATTCAACTGTAATTTATTTTGTGTGCATCTGTGAACCTATTATGATGATTCTTTTTTCTTGGAAAGAGGGCGCCTCAGTATTGGTCCCATTTATATTTGAAGAAACTATTCTACCTCTAATGGTGGCCAAGAGGTGATGAATCCCCGTTCGCGGACTTTCCGTTAACAGATTTCAATAAACCTTGGCAAATGGATGTAATTCAGCGAACTTTTGAGGTAGGCTTTTTATAATGAGAGATGTTATGATAGTCACATTAACGTGGGCGCAGAAGCTCCACAATTACTCGGCCTCCTATTGAACGAAAACGTCGAAGAGGCCGGGGTAAATCAATAAGCGGTTTGAAAGAGTCCCAAAAGAACTGATGCCGTGCCGGCCGGAGTTATGCCGCAACCAACTTGTAAACTTTGCCTATCAATCTACAACAACTGCAAAGTAGTGACGTTACGTAGTATAAGAACTGCAATAACCGAAATATACGAAATTAATTTGGCGACGCCGCCGCCAATCCCTGAATTAAGCTCGCAGAGTAGACTAAAGATTGAGAAGTCGACGTAGAATTACAATTAGGTACAATTACCCTAATGTGTCCCACTGCTGAGCAAAGGCCTCTCTCTGATCTCTCCATCCATCCATTGCCTGGAAGGGCATCAAATGACGAGACCGCCAAGTCGTGCGCCTGATGTTAAGCTTTGCAGTGCCACGCAAATATCTGAGGGGCACTGTATACCCGCTCACGCGATACATGCAGCCGTAGACGCATACCACACCTAGAGGTGCCGGTGATGATTTTATACCTATTTATCGGATATCGAAGTTATAACAAAGGTAAAAGAACTAATATTAATTGCTATTTCGGTAACTATTCTAGCAAACCATAAAGATTTTAATGCTTGGGTCTGTCATTTAAAAAAAATAAACAACTTCAAAAATACGTCACGACAATCGTGTGTGTTATTGTTTGGGCTGGTGATTTCGGTGTTTATTTATTGAAAACATACCATAAGTAGCGTTTTTTAAGTTTACCCTGAATATAAATGTTTATAAACTATACTTTAAGGAGTAATTTCAAGGTAAACGTTAGAACCACTCAAACGGAATATTATCATATTTATCCAAGTACACCAAAAATTTCATTTCATTTTATTTGAGATGTTTTTGTTGGTAGTACGGAGGGTATTTATTTAGCAATGCAGAATAATAATTTTTATTTATAAAAACTTGTATTTAAACTGAATGCTTTTCTAATTTGCGAAACCAAATAGCCGCCATTTTGCGGTAGGAGGAGCGCATCGCGTGAGCGGATACATAAGTTGACAAGTCCCGTGTGCCTGTAATTTTACCAGCACACTTGCTACTTGGCGACAGAAATAGGTAAGGTGGCAGTACTTTGCCTGGACGAACTCTTTTACAAAGAGGTCTACTTCTACTAAGAATCTATTGGCCTTTGGATTATTAAAGATCTTGTGAGGGGTGCTCTCTTTATATCTTTCAAAAAGTAGAACTTATGGCGCGTATGTTTGGTCACTTACGAAAATCCAAGACTCAGGCTCTGCCAACGAGCAATGGAGTGCGACGTACTTGGTGTGAAACGGACCGACCGGATTCGGATCACGAAACTCAGATTGTTGATGTAGCTCAAAAAGCTGCGAAGCTGAAATGGAGTTGATGTTTGCCGCATGTCTGAAGACTTATGGGGCCGATGTAACCACTCAGTGGAGCCCCAAAAGCGTAAGGCGCCGCGGAAGGCCGAAGAAGCGATAGCATGAAGAACTGGACGCCTATGCTAAAGCTGGGGTCCAGTTAGCTCAGGATCGGGACATTTTATTACACCAAAGGATAGGACGAACCAGTCGTGCGCCTGGTGGTAAGCGAAACGCCTAATGATAACACTCCAATCCAATCCACACTCCGTTAACGTAAGGAACAAGGACCGTCTTGTACTCCCTGTGATGAAAAGCACGATCTTTGACCACAGCACTTATGTAACGGCCATCGGAACTTATAACAGGATCCCGATTGATATAAAATACTTTAATGGTAATCCATTCAAGGCTCATTTAAAGAAATGGCTAATTGACAATGTTTTCTGTCTATAATATAAGTGAATTTTATAAAGTGATATCAAATATTTGACAAAAGTACATCATGTTTAATTTAATTTAATTTTATTTTATGGATGTTTAAATTTATATTATATCTTAATTATACTGTAATTTTAAGAAATTGTACGCCCGACTTGGGTAAGAACTGCGAAACAAATGTGTAGTAACATCTTAATCTACCAGTTCATACAATAAAGGTTTCTGATTTCTGATAACAGTTGCAGTGCCACTCAGAGCTTTAAATCTCAAAGATCTTACGGCCACTGCCACTGCACTCGTCACCCTCAAACATAAACTGACAAGTCCCATGTGCCGGTGATTTCATCAGCATCTTACCCTTCAAAATCACAACACAGTAATGCTTGCCGGCAGAAATAGGTAAGTACTTCCCTGGACTCTTTCACACGGAGTTCTACTGCTACTAAATGGTCGAGTGATTAGACTCAAGTTTTACTCTTTCTCGTCGTTAATAAAAAATGCAGTAAGTATTAATACAAAGATCCGGCTGGACTCGAACTAGCTACCTCGTCGTGTCGTGGCCGAAGTCGCGTGGCAAGAAGAAAAACTTATATAGAATATAGAATTCTCGTTACAGCAAAAAGTCGTTAAAATCAAAAACAAACATTTGCAACAAGTACATTGAGAAATTCGTAAGGTCTGTTGGGTCGTTCCGTAGCCCAGTTAGACACGGTATGGCGAGGTCGCTGGTTCGAGGCCAGCCCGATCGAATTTTTCTTTGTGGACTAGTGGAGTAATTTCACAAAAACAATTTAATATACTATAATAGTACAATATCGTGTGTTTAATAATACTTAATATTGCAACACGGCAGTAGACAAAGTTCGTAAAGTCAATTTTCACACAAACAGTTGAAGACATCACGGAAATATAGACACTATGAGAAAACTAATGGTGCCATGCTAACCTTCCAAACAAAGAACAGCAAGGATATTGCTAACTGCCTCCGTGGCCGAACGATTAGCATTTACTGCTACGTAGAGGTCCCAGTATCGATTCCCGGGCCAGGAGAAAATGTATGGCCCACATTTATTTTTCTCGTGAGTTTGGGTGTAATTTTTTTTACATATAACAGACACACGCTTGGCCACAATCTCACCTGATGCTAAGCGACGATGTGACCGACGATGGAACACGTTTGCCTAAAAAATGCCTATTCGCTCTAGCCTTGAATAGCCCCAAATTGTACGTTTCGGGAAACATAGATGCCGGCCGGTAGATTATTCCAATCCATTGCCGCACGCATCAGAAAGGAGAAAGCTAAGCGCTTAGCCAAGCGAAGTGATAGTATATCAACGACATAAGGATGGAGTGTTTCGGACCTTCTAATCGGCCGAAGGAAGAACAAAATCCGATAGCAAACCGACAAGCAAGCTACTTTTCTGCGATGTTTGAGATGTTGTAGCTTCGACTCCGCAAGAGAATTGTTGTTAATAAATCTCTTTGCTTCTCGCTCCACCAAGTCCAAGGCAGCTAACTGGTAATGGGTAGAGCCGTCGAAAAGTGGCAGCGGTAGTAAATAGTAATTTGTGGTTGTCTATGTGTGTGTCCATGGCACCCGCGACACAGAGTTTGCCCTAGTGCGGGGATATGTTGAGTGTGTGCGTTATTATTGTTGCAACGAAGAAAGCAGCTTTTTTTCTTCGTCGTGTGCGTGATAGCCGAAATAACATCTTTGGAACACTCGTGCCCTTTGTTATGGTGCCTGATTAAAAGGGTTATAGGTGTAATTTTAATACCTAATGTCATACGTAATTTAACTTAAACTTAAACATGAATATAATAGATAAGTCGTAGACGTAAAGCGGCAGACATACAAACCATATTTGTATGCAAAAACCATAGACTTTAAATAAGAAAGAAGATATCCATGACATCAACCTCAGAGCTAAGTCCAAACTCATGGTAGCGCGATTTCGTTTAACCAAGGTAAACGATTCTTTTATGGGGAAATGCATACGTTTTTACAATAAGTTTCCGGAACATATACAGGGTGTCCCAAAAATCACAGGTCAAACTGACACCGGAGGT
>NW_020655740.1:347543-370734 GCF_003589595.1 Hyposmocoma kahamanoa | reverse complement strand
ATCTCGAAAACCGTCCAACTTTTACTGGGGTCATGTTAGGTTGGTTCAGTACCTCTTGGATCAACCTACCTCCGGTGTCAGTTTGACCTGTGATTTTTGGGACACCCTGTATTATCATTCCCGAAGTTTAAAAACTACATTAAAAATATTTTGATTGAAAAGTCATATTACAAAATAGGAGACTACGTGTTAGATAAAGATGTATGGACAGACGACATGACTCTAGATTCCACACAAATTTGATTCAAAGTGTATTCCATAGCATTGAAATTTATTTGAAAAGAGCAATCCCTAGAGTTTCTTGCTCGTTAAATTTATTTGTATAAATGTATACGCCATGGCTAATAGGTGTGCTTGTTCTGCAGTATTAAGTAACTTCAAGCACACAAAGATTCAACATAATGTGTTTATGTTATACATGGTGTAACTAAAATGGTGTAGTCACACTATACAATAAGTCTAAGATTTTATTGAAAGATTTTCAACAAAAAAATAATAATAATTTTGTTATATATAATACTGCCGTGTTTACGATCAGAACCATAGATCTAAGAACAGTAAGTCTATACGTATTTCAAATATACTTACTGTTAATATTGTAAGCGGAATATATACAAAATTTTAGCTTAAAACTATGTCGAAGGAAAGGTAGAAGCCTCAGCAATTTGCTGGCTTTCAGGCTTCACCAGTAGGGCTAGCACGATAGCACTCGAGTGAGAGAGGCATAAAGTGCGAGGACCTGCTGTGCTGTAAGTTTTTGTACTGGTAAGTATTTATATTTCGAGACACTGCAGGGTGTAGATGCATTTTACTATGTATATAGAATATAACGGGCAGAGAATTAATAGTAATTATGTAATAGGTACATGAAGCGAGGAAGAGTGAAGACGCTTGAATCTATAAATGAGCAATGGTTATTGAGGTAGTTGTATTGTCGACATAGGAATCACAATCGCGCTCATTCTGGATGCTAGCTCACCATTTCACCCGGTGGAAGCGGCAGCCGACGATCAAGAACGACGATTCTATTAGCTTACATCCAAGTATCCTACCCGGTGGAAGTATTGGAATGCCACTCATAGGGTCGTATTCTAGAACTCTACTCAATGCTCAAGTCAGGATTGCACTGGAAACACAAGCACTAGAAATACGACCCTAATGGCAGGGACTTGAGTATGATTTCGAGTGCTTTAAACCATACTCAATTCCTGACTTGAGCATTGAGTAGAGTTCTAGGATACGACCCCTAGGCCCTATGATTCGATACAAAACAATTTTCTGTTGCAACTCAAATGGTACTTTAGTTAACACTTCGATAGCGCGTTTTATTTTGATCCCAGAGTCATCTAGCGGCAAGGCGAGGTTACTAGTATTTCATGAATGAATATATACTTTATTGCACAGATAAACACACGAACATAAACACATGTACAGATAAACATACGCACAACAGGCGGCCTTATTGCTAAGTAGCAATTTCTTCCAGGCAACCTTAGGATAGGAAAAGTACTTAGAAGGGGGTGCAACCAAGATACAAGATACCACAGCGATAGATTGAGAAACAATATTAATAAATACTAATAATAAATATAGTATATAATATAAATAAATATTAATAATAAACACAATAATATATCATTTTAAAGTAAATAAATAAAAAAAAAATACACAATGATATCAATGTAAATACATAAATAAATAATTATAAAAATATTTACTTATTATATTATGATGAAGGATTATAATAACAAATAAGTATTTCATTTACGTTGTGTTACAATTGTAATTTATTTTTCTATTCGCCTAGCAGAACCTACTCCACCTTTGTCCGCCAACATTGGTTGACGCATGGCATGATGACTTCTGTTGATTAAGCAACCATTAAGGTTCTAAAGGACCTTTCCTTTACCCCACTGATCTTCTGTACAAGCCGTGTAAGGTACTAACTGTAAGACAATTATTTATTAAGTCCACAGTTCTCAAACAGCACACTGCACTCCCATATAGCACTGAAAACACTAACAAAAGACGGAAAGATATTGTCTGCACCAAAATTGTATCATCAAAACATGTGTTTATTTCCACATTTTTTGTGTTTCTTGGGCCATTTTTGTATAATAAATTAAACGCCAAATTGGCCATATACCATTTTTGTTACATAAAGGTTAACAAAATTCTCCAAGAATTCCTTCAAAATATGTCCTACGATGATACACAGTATTTATTCATTATTTGATTTAAACATTCACGATTTTCACACATTATTTGATTTTTAATTCGGGACTTAATCACGTATAATACATATTTTAATTACCTCGACGTTTGAGACCATGGACGTTGCAACATGTCTGAAACGTCGAGGTAATTAATTAATAATTTTATACGTGATTAAGTCCCGAATTCAAAATCAAATAACATTTATTAATTATCCCAAAATAAATGTTGTCTAATTGAAGCTTGCAGGCATATGATTTGCATTTTATTGTTTTAATTTGTTTTTTGTTTATAATTCAATTACATATCCACCTGTATAATTAGTTAGTACTTTTTACCTGAAATACAGGATTCTCCTAGTTCTGGTAAATATGTTATTATTTTACATTGATTCGCATAACTAGTCTTTAGTTATTCCTTTGTACAATAAGTTATTCAATAAACAATTTTATTATATTTATTTATTATTATTATGACTTATACTAATGTATGAACGTATATGATGATATTTCTGCCTCAAGATATTATTTCATAGACGTTTTTTTTACCCCGAAATATGAGCACACCCTGTATACGACACAGGTACACGTGGCAATATGTTTATGAAAGCACAATCAATCGGTTGCCATCAGATGTTTGGTCGATGGCCCGATCCGATATGTGGCCTACTGCAACGTTCGATCGTCGCTTTGCTTTAAATAGTATCTCTTGTCCATATCGGCCTATGCTTTCGAGGTTAGGTTAGTTTCAGACAGATCGAAACGACGAATCGATAAAGTATTTTTATACCGATAACTTTTAATCATTTTTTAATGGGTGCTTCAACAAATTATATAGGGTGGCCGCAGTGGAGGCGACGTAAAAACGAGAAAATACGTAGATAGTAGTTATATTAAACTTAAACAATAGATTTCGTAACCAAAGGAATTTAGTGTACGCCCGAAGTAAGGAACGTTGGGCCGAAAAGTGACTTATAATTAATACGAAAATAATATTTTTTTAGCGGTCACGTTGTAATGCACGGGGCGCATGTTTCTGCTGCGAATGCAAGTGCGTTGATATGATGTTACAGTTGTTCGCGTATCCGAATACATAACAAGCAGCAAAATTTATACAACAATTCAAATCACAACACATTTCAAACAGTGGCAGCAATATGCATATTCTCGCCGATTATAGGTATACACAGCATTTGCCAAGAACTATCTAAATCCTTTAACAATAATTTCGAGTTAATAAGACTAAGTAGGAAAAGGTTATTTTTAAAAGCATTTAGTGTCGTATTCCAGAATTCTACTCAATGCTCAAGTCAGGATCTGATGATGATTTCAAGCACTGGGAATACGACCCTAATGGCAGCGACTTGAGTATGGTTTCGAGTGCTTTGAACCATATTCAAATCCTGACTTGAGCATTGAGTAGAGTTCTAGAATACGACCCTTAGGGCCGTATGCCAGAACTCTACTCAATGCTCAAGTCAGGATCTGAGTATAATTAATCATACGATTAATTATACATATTTTCATACGATTACCGTGATGATACATCGAAACGAAAATCGCCTGTATATGGGGGCCATTTAAATCCATGCATTACTAGCGAAAATGACGTTGCGCGTTTAGGTTCCGCTTGTACTGTAAACATGTAATCGATGCGATTCCGTGTCGACTGCGCCCCTGCGGTTATCTATTGTTTTATAAGCCTCAGTTTTCTTCAAATATCTGTGCTGCCTGAATAACGACACTAATTGCAGGTACGAGTAAAATGAGTCCCGCAAGATGTGCAGCTCCCTACAGAGCATTGGTGTCCAAGATTATGCGCCGTATACTGTTAAAACTGTCATTGCACAAGGGTAAACGCGAACAGGTTATCGTCTTTTATCGTCCGTAACTATCGAGTAAACACTCGGGGATCCGTTCGATAATATATTTCCACCGAAGCACATTAATATCCCTACCAGGTGTTCGATTGGAAAAAGAAATAAATAAAATAAAAATACACAGACCCAAATAAACGTGAACTATTAAAAAAAACCAATTACAAAAGTTTGTGGAATATTTTTGTGTTAACGGAAAGCGGTTAACATCCAATAAACCTGATTTTTTCCCCTAATTTGCCACCTTTAAAATATACCCCTAATAATACAGTCGAATTAAGAATTTCCTCCTTTTTTGAAGACGTTTAATAAATGGCTTTCGCAATCTTCACTTATAGTTGTTCGCTTTTAAGGTAAAGTCAAATAATCTTTATTTAATAGATAAGAAAATTACACTTGATTGACTGATGTTGATTTAATTCTACTGCTCTTTCATACGGCAGATTCGTCTGAGAAGAATGAACAACAAACTCTAGGGGTTGTTCTTTATAAACACACATTTGAATACATTTATCATTTATAATATTTATATCAAACATCTTATATCGAGAATACCTGTAAAAGTTAAACGGATCACTACCATGGAATGTTGTCATCCAATTACGCAGAATCTGAATAACAACCTTCGGTATAAGGTTTTTGTTTCACTATAGTCATAAACCTCGTGAATGGCAAATTTCGAATATGAATTGGAATTAATTTGTGCAGACGACTGCCAAGAACTGCCAGTTTGCTTTTATTCCTCTTACTGATGTTATGTCTGTCACTATTTTAACATAAACAAATTACACTTTTTAACATAAATTACATTTTTGTATATGTTCATTGACGCTAGTGTAAGAATGTTAAGGGTCGTAAACCAACTCGAACAAAAAGTCTATTAAAGAGTTTTATACACTTGAGAGTAATACGAGGGTTAGTGGGGAGTGCTCGCTTGTGAAAGCACACAAGCTCGCTCGTACGAGCGTACGTCTCAGGTCTCAGGGGGTTTCTCCTTTGACTCCAGTCCTCCGTCGAACATCCGTCCGAAACAATTTTTGCGACTGTTTAGTGCTAGTAGGGAGTGTTTTATGAAAGGGTTGTAACCCTAACTAGCCGTGAACAGGTTCACGGCAATGAAATGGGAAACTTCCGGTCCAGAAAATTTATTAAAGAAGTAAGTAAAGTTTAAAGACAGGTCCTAAATGGGCCGAGAAACTGAATTACAGAAATAGATACATAAAAGCTGTAGACTTATAAATTATTACACATGATTAGCTTATTAACAGCTCCGACTGTTGTGGCGGTCGAGCTGGGAGTGACCGTGGTACGAAAACAAAATGAGAAAGTGAAGGAAGATGGAACAATTCAAATTTAAAATTTAAATACAAGTAAAATAAAATAAAAAAATAAGATACAAGAGGAGAGAGGCGGTACAAAGAGTGGTGAGATGACGGTGTAAGGAGGTCACACCGTCACAATTATATTAATTTTGTCACAGCCCTTTTTTTCCTCTTCTAATAAATTTTTGTGGACCGATTCTAAGGCTAGGTTACAGCTGTAACCACGGTGGAGCAACAGACGTTGGTACGAGTCCAGTTTTCATTGAAGGATTTTTTTTGTATTTATTTGTTCGATAATTGTATAAATATGAATAACAAACTAGAGGAGTATTTTCACAAAAAATACAATTATGTATAATATGGTCAAAGTCAATAATCATTTATTTCATAGGTTGAATAAATTTACACTTGAAAACGATACTGTTAAGCCACAGCTAGTTCACTATGCTAACGTCCCTGAAAAGAACAAGCAAGAAACTCTAGGGATTGCTCTTTTCAAATAAACTTAAATGCTATGGACTACACTTTGAATCAAATTTGAGTGGATTCTGGAGCCATGTCGTCTTTCCGTACATCTTCATCTAACACGTAGTCTTCAATTTTGTAATATGACTTTTCAATTAAAATATATTTTTAATGCAGGTTTTAAACTTAGGAAATACTAATCTTAATATGTATATGATCCGGAATCTTATTGCAAAAACGTATACAGTTCCCCATGAAAGAGTCGTTTGTCTTGGTTAAACGAAATCGTGGTACCACGAATTTGGACTTGACTCTAAGGTGAATATTATGGATATCCTCTTTTTAATGAAATTATGAATATTGTTAGTGAAACCATAACAATAGTGCAAAAATAACCACGGCGGTCATAGCAAAACAAATGAGAAAGAGTACAAGCTACCGATATCACACGATTACGGTTAACTGTTCCAAGGCAGACCAGCAACATGACGACGTCTGTTGCAAGGGAAGTCGTTCATTGGACTATCGTTTAAAAGTTAAATATACCTTCGCTTTACAAGGCAAAATACATTCGCGCTGCAATAATTGTCGCTTGGGATGTCGCTTAATAGTTTTTTGTCGATATGCACTGATTTATCTCCATAGGTCGAAAAGGGGTGTTCAACATATATATATATATATATAGACGTATAAAGCTACGAGAAGCGACAAAGTTGTTGAAACCACAAAATATTACTTAATTATTTTTTCGAATTCCGGATTTCCGGAAATGGTTTTACTGCATCGTAGGACAAACTATTTACCTAGGAAGTCGAAGTTGGATTTTAAAATAATTCTATTGGTGTCATGTAAATAATGCAGTAGATTAGCTTTTACCAAAACAGAGAATAAAAAAGTAACCAGAATGGTCACTCTCCGCCCCTCCCTAGCTTTAGATACCGCTTACTGACGGTCAAATTGCCGGAACCAAGACATTTGCTAGTAGAACTTTAGAAAAAATAATAATTTGAAATTTTACTTACGAGGGGAGTTTTAGAACCTTTTAGTTTGCATGAGAATCCTGATCGCGCTTTAAAAATATTTTAGTTCAATTAAAAAACATAGTAGTAAAGTAGTAAACACACACATGTTGGTAAATTCGAACCACTAGCAGAAATGTCGTATTTTAAAAAGAAAATATTCACACTGGATTATTTTAATGCTCATTATACAAAAAAAAAAATTGTTGAACGCTTAAACACGACGAAAAAGTGTAGTACGGCTATCTATCTTCATAAATAGAATAAAGAGAGAATTTTCTTTCAGTTATTAACATTGACTTACAATTATATGGACGTCGGGTCCGCGCTAAAAAGTGTCCGAACTTATAGGGCGTTAAAATCGTATACAGAGCGTTATTAACGCTTTAGTCTTCGTTTGTTTCTTCTGACAGCGAAGCAAGCAAATTTAGACAGTACTGCGATGACATTACAATTTAAATTCAACGTTTTAGCTTTTTCATATTCCTTTACATGTCACTACGTTTAAATAGGTTGACTTGAGACATTTTTTTCGTGGTCTTTGTATTAGACCCGTCGTCCATTTATTTGTAAGTCAATGGTTATTAATTAATATTTGGTGGTTTTAAAAACTCTATGTCGCTCCTTGTAGCTATATCTATGTATGTGGAACACCTTTTTCCGACCATTGTTTATCACCCAACTCATCCATTATTACTTCATTGAAACCGAGTCTTTTTAGTTGCTTGAAACCTCTACCTAGGGTAATTTTTTAAATACTAACAACTTCCCAGGACTATATAACTAACATATTAAACAACAGCTTTTGTTCCACGACTTGTAATAGTCCACCAAATTTTACTTTCATTCAAAAAGAAAAATTATTAAACAGCATGTTTTTAAATGATCATTCTAAATTTGCAAAAGCAGCAGGCTAAAAATCTTTTTTGTCTGAGACATAAAATGAATTAAACCAATGCATACTTTTATCCGTTCTGAGCTAATGTTTGATTTGTATAAATTAACTGCGATATGAAACCAGAAACCATGTCTGGAAACGCAAGCAAATTCGCTTCCGGCACTCGCCGGCCGCCGCTGCGACTCGCTCGGCTCGTGCTGCTTTTTCTGATGCATCATTATTGAAGACGATTATTTACTTGGAATATAAATAACAACCATAACGACCACTTCGCCGGGCGCTTTCGTCAAACGCGCGACTGCATCGATGCAATCGCCTACAAATCCCAAGTGGTTACCTATCAGAAGTCCGAAATGACATTTTCCAGAAATAACCTATCAGAAGTCCGAAATGACATTTTCCAGAAATAACCTTTGCTCGAATTTTCATAACCACGAAAGTAATTTTGAGAGGAAAATGTTTTTTTCTTTTAAACCCAATTTAACCTTTTTTTTCTTTTTTTACCCGGAGAAATACGTTACGCATACCCGAACCTAATCGTGTCTTTGCGATAAATATCCAACATATCCTGAAAGAAAAACGATTTCGTTACAATTATAAGGTTTTCGGGGTAATGAAAATTCGAACAAAAGTTATTTGGAAAAAAAGAAATTCGAGTTTGTGATAGGTTACCATCCGAAGTGTAGCGATGCAATCGCGCGTTTGTGCCGATGCAGTCGCGCGCTTGCGTTGCGTTTGCATCGCTGCTTCAAATCACGCGCGTGTGTCAAGTTAACTGCCTCTGTGGCCGAACGGTTACCGTGCCGGACTGCCACGCAGAGGTCCCGGGTTCGATTTCCGGGCCGGGAGAAGTATTTGTACAGCCATCATTTATTTCTCTCATGAGTTTGGGTGAAATTTGCGGTTGTCTTTGTGTGTCCAAGGCACCCGCGACACAGGGTTTCCCTAGTGTATGCGTTATTAAAAAAAAAGGTAGACGATTAGCAACTGCGTCGCTACTGCATCGCGTTTGCGTCGATGCTAAAAGTCGCCTTGTGTAATCGCTCTATGAGTCTTTAATGACCAAAATCGTTTACAAGATCCACGGGCCCGGTTTACGTAACTTACGTAAACGTAAACGTTTTTAGTACTTTTCATTAGTAGGTTCAACAGATTTAGTGGATAAGGCACAATGTATCGAGTTCATAGGTTTTACCATTGCTGAAACTATTTCTTTTTCGGGCCGATTTCAATGCAGCATTATTATTTTTTCTCCAATTTCGGTACAACTCTATTAGGGAAGGAAATTATTGGCTATTATCCCTTCAGTCGTCGTATCGGGGTCTATTAAAGGCGGCCAGGTCTAAATGCGTCTGCGGTTAGGCATTACTTTTATGCAAATCCTGCTGCTATAGCTGGCAGTCACGAAAGAAGACATGTACACGTCTTTTGCATCAAACGCCCGACCGTTCTACACACGACAGCGAGCTACGTGCTGCTATACGGTCTACTTCAAGAGGGAAAGAGACAAAGAAAGCCATTTGAATAAAGAGTAACGTAGAGAAATGGATTAATGATGATGGTACGAAAGAGTAAGGTAACACGTCTAAGTGCTGTCAAGTATTATTCACAGTACTCAAAGCGGATAGAAAAATTTAAATACAACTTTGACCTCTACACTACAATCTTCATTGTTGATTCGTAAAAATATTCCACCAATGACTAAACAAATAAATTGACGTAGACACATTCTTTTAGTGTACATAGTAATTTGTTTTAGTTTATAATATTTCATTTAACATTAAGAGCGGTCACACACTATCCCGTATTGAAATCGAATCAATAACGTCCTGCGACATGAGCTGCAGTACTAAGTTCGGGCTCTCGCGGCATGGTGCGAACATCAGGCACGGAGAAACTGCTCACCGTGAGAAAAATCTCAAAGAATGTCTTTTTTGAGATTTTCCTCAACTTTAGTAACTGTCGTTACAATGCCGTGTGACATAAAAACAATGCAAACATAGTTACGTACACGTATGTAATTTAGCGGCAGGAGTATTGTGACATTTCGACTTATAAACGTGGAGTAACGCCCCTTGTATTTTCTAACGCAAGTGTGTTTCTGAACAAATGAAGTTAAACAAGTAAGTATATTATGTGATAGACTAACCTCGCTCCCGTCCTGTTGAGCATTGCACTTGCTGATGTTGAGCGTGCCCGATATGAAGTCGTTCTGCACGTCCACGATCAGGAACACACTCACCGGTCGGACAATCTGCACCAAGACACGCGGATATTGTCAACATTTTTATGTGAGTCCTACGCGAAGTCACATGGTCTAGCTTACAATGTTAAAAAGACAGTGTACATGGTCTTTAAGGCGGGAAACAAGTGCCCTACTTTTGTACCACCCGTGTTACTCAACGGTGTAACTCTTAAAAGAGAATTATAATTTAAATATCTTGGGCATTTGGTGACCGAGAATCTTAGGGACGATGCGGATATGGAAACCTGCGCTCCCGGCAGTGTCAGTCCGGGCGAACATGTAGGTTCGAAGGTTTGCTAGATGTACGGATACAGTGAAGATAACATTGTTTAAGGCGTTTTGTATATCACTGCACACGGTAAGTTTGTGGTTCAAATATACCCAAAAATCGTATAATGCTCTGCGAGTCCAATTTAATAATGCAGCTCCCGCGCTTTTGCAGCGCTTCGGGCATGTTCGCAGATGCGCGCGTGGACGGCTTTGATGCTGCCTCGCTGTTGAACAGAATGCGCGAGAGCTGTAACGGCATCCTGAAAGCGATAGCTGATAGACCTGATTGCCCGATGATGTATACACTCGCACAGAGGCCATTTTCATTGTTAGTTATTAAGTATTAATCTAGGATAACCTCTACGAACATTAAAATGGACCTTAAATGTTGTCTGAAGTAAATAAATTATTATTTACAACAATCACAACGTTCGCGCTGTGTTACAGTAATCGGATTACAAAGATTCATAAAACAAATCGCCGCCTTACTTTCTCAAGCTCGTATCTTAACCGCAAAGTAACTGAAATGCAAAAAATGCATTGTATATTACAAATTTGCAGGCTGATTTTACATCGCGTTTCCTTCATATTCACACACTGGCTTTAACGTATTCTTAAAGTAATGCATCTAAATTAAGACCCTTGATAAGAAATTTAAAATGAATATAAATTTTTACCCTGTCCTGAACAATCACTCTTTTGCAAGATACGAGTATGAGAAAGTAATGCGACGAAACAGTACAATCGATTTTACTGTCTGTAGACAGTGGGTTCATTTCTTTTATTTAGCTCTTTATGTCACTTGTTGTGGACGACTTAACAAGACTGATCGAATAAAGAAAACCTGGGTCAGGATCTGCCCTTTCTTTTCAGAGTTAAATATTTTATGGACCTAATTCAAAAGGTGCACTAGATCTTGTGATCCTTCGAGCCGGATTAAATTATGAAATCTGCAACTAACCACTTTGATCCAGTGGTTCCAGCAAAAGGTAAATTCCTCCTTGTCAATGTATCCGTCACCGTTCTTGTCGAACACCTGGAAGATGTGTCTGGCGCGCTCCTCAGGCAGCGGATAGATGTGGCCCTTGTCGTTGCGGAACAGCGCTTTGCAGATTAGGCGGAACTCGGCGAAGTTCAACTTTCCGTCCCTGCGATAGCGTAAGTAAGTACATGATATGATACAGTATACGTGACAGGCGTGAAATAAGCAGCCGACGGTAAAAAGTGTATAGAGGGGATGTTTGCAAATTCAGATTTCTGAGAAAATTCATTATTTTAAGATAATTGTTTTATTAAACTCTATTTTTAACCGAAAGGAGGAAGTTCTCAAGTCGACAGTTTTATTTTTTTTGCGTATGGCCCACGATCACTCCGCATGAACCGATTTTGATGATTATTTTTATCAGTATTGGTCACATTTAAATTTGAAGAAAATATTCCATCTCTAAGGGTGGCAAACTATGGGATGAATCCGGTTTCGAGCACTTTCTGGTAACCGATTTCAATAAAACTGGGCAAATGTACTTCCACGAAGTTTTGAGGTCAGTTTTTTTATAAAAAGTTATAGTGTATTCCCATAATGTGCTATAGAAAATAGATTTATTATATTTAACAATAAAATAATCAGTAGTTATAAATTAATGGTTACCTACATAAAAATAATTATGAAACAACTGCTAGCAAGTCCTCTGTTTCATTGTAAGTTTTACTCTTAAGCCACAATATAATGGAAGTGTCCAACATTTTCACTAATTAGTAAAAATAACGCAAATCTATTGTTTATTTTTTATTTCAAAATACAAAGAAGAGAATGAATAACGTTCTAATTAACTTAGGCACTGGCATACAACATTTTTGTAGCAGTAGAGCTACATGTGAAAAAGTTTGTCCAAGAAAGTACTGTCACCTTACCTACTCTGCCATCAAGCAATGTGAGCATTACAGGCATAGGGGACTTGTCAACTTACGTCACAGGGTGTCGGGCGCATTGGCAGTACCCTTTAGATCTTTATGATTTAAAGCTCCGAGTGGCACAGCAACTGTTAGGGACACAGGGACAGACCTGTGTTGCTTACCACCAGGCATGCAACTGTCCTGTCTCTAAGGGTCTTATTCCAGAGCTCCACTCTATGCTCAAGTCAGGACTTGAGTATGATTTCTAGCACTGCAAATACGGCTCTAATGGCAAAGACTTGAGTATGATTTCTAGTGCTTTAGATCATACTCAAGTCCTGACTTGAGCATTGGGTAGAGTTCTGGAATACGTACCTAAGTGTAATCAAAACATAGGTTACTATACTTAAGTCCCTATATTATGGTCTTCATCATCAACCCATTTATATGTTCCACTGCTAGGTACGGGTCTTCTCTCAGGCGAGTGTTAGGCTATAATCTCCCATGTTGGCCCAATGCGGGTAGGGGATTTGACGTTTTCTGAGGGTTGTGAACCTTCTTCAATAAGCAGATTTCATCATGATGCTTTCCTTCACAGAAAAGCTCGAATTTCAAATTAAATTTCACATAATAAATTCCGAAAAACTCAGAGGTGCAATCCCGGATTCGAACCCACAACCCTCTGTTTGAAAGACGACAGGTCAAACCATTAGGCTACCATGGCTTTTTATGATCTCTAAATTACGGTCTCTAAAATATGGCCTAGGAAAACTAGCCACTTGTTGAACGAGCTGGCTGCCCTTACTTTAGGGCTAAGGATAATCTTACATCATGGTCATTGACTTACAAATAAATGGACAACGGGTCTAATACAAAAATCATGAGAAAAATGTCCCAAGTCAACCTATTTAAACGTAGTGACATGTAAAGGATTATGAAAAAGCTATAACGTTGAATTTAAATTGTAATGTCATCGCAGTACTGTCTAATTGTGCTTGCTTCACTGTCAGTCCAACAAACGAAGACTAAAGCGTGAATGACGCTCTGTATACGATTTTAACGCCCTATACGTTCGGACACTTTTTAGCGCGGACCTGACGTCCATATAATTGTAAGTCAATGATCATGATACATAAAATATACAGACAAAATAAAACCATAAGATTGCAAAATAATATTCATGAATCCCAGAACCATTGTATTGTATTTTGTTCTATATTTTTGATGCGTACTTAGAAGATGTTTTGTAAGTGTGAGTAAAAATAAAACTTGTTTTGATTTGTGGGCTTTTATTATCTATATCTATGGCCTTTTATTTATTACCTATATTACAGGTATTATCTGCTCTACCTATTCCGATTTTTGGTGACATAATATAAAAATTTTACTTTTGTGTTACATTTTCATAGAATGTAACAATGTGAATAAGCTCTTGTTCAAGCTGTTATTGCAGTGCATCATTGCGATGGGTACAATATTCAACATTGTTCAGCACCATCTTTGGACTTCATTGTTTGAAAATTAATTTTTGCACTTACTTAGCTTCACTGGTCCCAGCATTCCTAAATTAAAAATGAAAAAAAAAGTCCAGGCATCAATCACACCACTTCCAAATTTTATTATGATTTCAGTAACATGCCTGTGTAATAGTTTAGGATAAATTCAAAAGTGTAGCTATAAACAAGAACGTCATCCACAAAGGTGCTATTTGAAAAAGTAACAAAAAAGGACAAACTAAACTTTTTGATTATATTTTTATTGAATTGATATTCAATTATTTTTTGTGAAATTACTCCACTAGTTTGTTATAATTATTAATACAAAGACCGAACACTCAGAAAAAACACTCAGAAAAAATTCCTTCCATCCAACCGGATCGAAGGAATTTTTTCTGAGTGTTCGATCTTTGTATTAATAATTAAACTTTTTAAATTATGTACAACTCAATCCTTAGACTGAAACAAATAAGCTAATTAAGTAATTTAAAATACCAGCCAGTATGTCGCTACACGTTGTTAGCGATGATTTCGCACGCCACTTTCAGAAAAAGTTTTAATTCATGTATCAAGTAAATGAGTAAAAACTAATAACATCCACTGTTTGATGAAAACAACTTTCCAACAAACTTATTAATTTTACAGATAGCGCAATAACATGTTTCCAAATTTGAAAACTCGAGTGGAATGACTCCAAAAAAAAAAAAGTTACTTCACGATCACTCACCCATCTTTATCGAAGGTTTCATAGCAGGCATCCATATCGAACAAATAGGACTCGTCGACTGGGGCACCGTTGGCAACCTCCGACATCGTCGGTTGGATCGAAATGAGCTGCCCGCCGCACACCCGCTCCTTTATAAGCCGGTCCAGCATAGTACCGATGTCTCTATACGCTAAACGCTTAAGTTCCAGTTTCTCTCGTATTTCTGCCCTTACTTTGTATTGATTACAACCAGCTTTCACAGTCCATTGGGATTTTTTCAGTATAGTAAAAGCACACTTTTATTTCATAATTTTGTAACGAATATTACGAAATCGTGTGAAAGTAAACATTGCGCGAAAATTGACTAACAGACAGAACAAGATTTGACATGAACGAATGACGTCACACGTCAGAATGACTCGAGAATTGACAATGACAGAAGTCTTTTCCATTCACGCAGAATAATGAATTTCTTTCATTTTTTCCTTTATGGACATAGGCGTCGCGTCGTAAAACAATACTATTGGATTAATTTTACGAAAAATTTAAGTAATGAAATTATTTTTCCAGAAAATGTCTTAAAATTGAAAAAAAATTGATAAATATGTATAATTCGAAGGATGTATTAGTTCTACGTTGAGATATCTTTTGAAGTTTTATTTAGCGTAAATTTAAAAATACAATTCTGTAGCTAAAGTTAGAGTAAAACGAGATCTAAAATTATAGGACAATAGTTTTGTAAGTAATCTGATAGCGAAAAAAGGAAAAGTAAAAGAACTATAGGGTCGTATTCCAGAACTCTACTCAATGCTCAAATCAGGACTTGAGTGTGATTTAAATCGCAATCTCTTTTGTAATTTCTAAATACAAAATGTACTACTATAATTATTTAATACCTATACTCTCCATATTTTTATATTATAGTCTTTGTTAAGTAACAATACCAACGGCGCTGCTATCACCGAAACTTGTTATAGTCTTCCGTTAGGCGCCATCTATCCGGCTTAATGTGAACTGCTAACAAAACACACAACAATGTACCACATTCTTCTGTTATAATTGAATAGGTAATCTTAGAAGATAATCCAGCGGTTATTCAGTTATATTTTTGTTAGAGAATACATTATGTGTTCAGTAATTTGTATATAGTAGCTGCAAACATACAATATTAAAAAGTTACACTAATTCGCAATGCATGCGTCATCTAGTTGACGGCCAATGTGAAAACGTCCATTGTATTTGAAAGTAAGGCGACCCTTGAACCTTGGTACTCCTTATTTCACCGTATTTACGTTAGGTAGCGTTGTACGCATTTTCACCATGTATGTTTGTAATATTGTATTTTAAACGGACATTTTTTTAATGATTGATTTTTTTTCTCTGAGACCTAAATAAATTAAACCGATATTTTGATCTGTTCTGAGCTGCGCAAAAATGTTCGATTTCTATAAATTAACTTAGATAGTTTTATGTTTTAGTTTTAAAACATAGTTTTAAGCATTTAAAATAAAATTTAGATACTTGTTTATAAAACTAAGTAAATGTTGATTATATTTGTATATTAATATTATATTAGTTGTAAAATAATTTGACCTAAAAACATGTTCGGAAACTCAAGAAAATTGGCTTCTGCTATTTCATATGCTAATTTAATGAAAGGAGGGCACAACAAAGCAACTAAGATTTATTAAGAGATCAATATCAAAAGATATACTGGTTATAAATGTCATTAAAAGAAAATACCCATAATCCAGGGTTGGGCAGTATTTGAATGACTTGTAATTGAAACACGTATTTAAAATACAAATACTTATTTTGTATTTGTGTTTCAATTACTCCCTAAAAATGTATTTTGTAATTGTTATTTCAAATATCTGACCGTAATATATTTTGTGATTTGTATTTCAAATACTTTCGTCGTAAAATACATTTTAACAAAATACTTTTTTTTCAACGTACAGCCTATTATGTGATGTGCATAGAGATGGGTTTTTACCCAATAAATATCCATCTAAGGATAAATATCGGATAAATCCGTATTTACTGAGTATTTATCCTAAAATATGGATAATAATTTTTTTGCGTTTTTTATAATAAAATTCATTACAATTAATTTTTTATTAAATAATTACGTTTTTGCCATTCTTTTATGTAACAATACTGTTCTGCATACGCTTTTCGAGTCGAGTGGTATAAAAAATTCGAAAGACAGAAAGTTATCAAATTAACTGTAACCCTTGAGCTGACCTATCCTGCGTTAATAAAGTGCGACCCAACTTTATGGTCTTGAGGTCTACTGCGTACTAAATAAAGGCACGTTTGGACTTGAAACAGCCTAAGAATTCTCTTGAATTAGCCTAAGGATAAAAAAGAAATGTTTATATTTGTGTACTTTTTTGTGTATTTTATATCGAGTAAAAATGGATATTTATCCTGAGTATTTATCCCATGACATTTATCTATGACGTGTATAGATTTATAGGATATTGAACTCAATAGTGACGTATGTGTGTATTAGATATGAGAGCCGCGCCGCCGCGCCGCCGCGTTATTTCTCGCGTCGCCGCTTCCGACAAATGCAATTGGTGCACCGTTCAGTTCGATCAGGCGCTGCGATCGTAGGCACGCGCACGATTGTATATGTGAAAATAGTGACGCCAGAAAATGACTTTTCTAAGATAAAACTTATTTTTTTAAATAAAATGTAAGTTCTCATTTGACCCCACCTCACCTGATGGAAAGTGACGATGATTGCCTATTCACTTTTGCCATGAAAAGGCCCAAGTTATAACATTCAGGGAACAAGTCTGCCGTTGCGCATTGCACAACTAGCGGTTGCCACCGCTAAGCCGTCGACTCTGAGTCCACTACCAAATCTCCTAATTGGTGTCGGAGCTGTAAAGCGCGCTCTCTTCCCGACACCGAAAAACGACGTCTCTCCAGTTCACGATAACCTAAGCGGCTGGAGGGACCGGAGGATATCTAGCTTATTCTCTACTAGCTACCCATAAACCCCAGCGAGTCTATACCCAAGTCCAGGTCTACCAGAGACGCCAACGCAAAGGCGTATCACTGGTGGAAGAACCAGCCCAGACCAGTCGTTTTTCACAGGGTTCCGAATTCTCCACAGTCACTTCTATCATCCAGTCTTGGTCGATCTTATAGTACCCGTTCAAGTACCCGTGCTAACCAAAGTCGTGGTCGATCATCATCTATTTGAAGCCATACTTCTGTTCTATCTGGTAACGGTCATGATCAGAAAGGCGAAGTCGTTCGGCTGACGCACCGTCACCACATAGATAAAGGAAGTGAAGGAAAATGTCATATGATGATAGGGATCAATTGTGGTAGGTACCCTTCGTCTCGCCCTTGGACTGGAACTTACCGCACACTCTTTGATTATTTTCTTAAGTATTTTGACGACGAATCGACGAAAAAGATCTCGATTAGTTAGTATTTTCCGTTCATTTATAATAAGTTCATATTTTGTTATATTTCATGTGAAACATGTGATAAACTTCAAGTTTCATTAATATAGTTGATTTTGTTGCTTTATAAGTCGCCTTTTATTCAAAATTTTTATTAAGTCATAAAAAAACGTTAATGCTTTGATAAGGTTCATGACGGGATGCCATGATCGTGCGGGAGGTTTTGCAAGGGTTTTGGGAGAGGAGATTTTTTGTATTTATTTCTTGTTATTAACGGCATAAATGCTTAAAGAATGCGACATCAAATCCAATCACAACAAATAATTTTCTCGTGCTGAATGGGATAAGCTTCTTGGCATTGGATTCAATTGACAACCATTGAATCCAAGGTGGCCAATTGGTATATAGCAGAGTCATCCTAAAGGTGGCAGCAGTACTCCGAGCACGACCGGATTTGTGCTTGGTACAGCTGAAGCAACAGTCCCGGTGTGAAGTAACGCCTAATCCTGGAAAGGATCCCAAGCTTCTTTGCAGCATGTTTGGCCATGGATTCAACGTATCTGCCGAAGTACAAATTGGACGACAGGACCATTCCAAGTAGCTGGAGACAGTCGCCTATCGGTATGAATATATCACGAAAAGTCGGAATCAGCTCAATGGGACTCCGTTTTGTGGAGAATAGACACGCCTGCGTTTGGAAGCGTTAAATTTGACAAGATTGGCATCGCCCCAATCGGAGACTGACCTGTGTGTCAAATCCAAACGTCTAACCATAGACTCTCGACAAGACTGGATTTCCTCTCCACTGACCTCTGCATTGGTCAAGTACCTACAACTGTGTTGTAATCAGCATACGCAAAGGTACCTGGAATTAACATATCATTGATATGCCGTAGAAAGAGAGTTCTGACGGAATCCTGAGGAATCTATCGCCATATGTTCGGAAGAGTAGCCTTCTAAGACCTTTCGAATCGAACGTTCGCTCCAGAAATCCGAGATCCAGTTGCAAAGTGGGAAGCCAATAAAAGGGAAGCTTACTTAAAAGGTTTGCGTGCCAGACCCTGTCAAAGGCTTTAGAAATATCCAAAGACACTGCAAGTCATTCAACTTGCTTTTTTATAGCCTCGCTCCATTGTGACAGGCATACACAAGAAGATCCCCAGTTGATCGCCCTCATCGGAATCCGTACTGGAGATCACTGAAGAGGTCGTTGTTTTCAAGGTACGACAAGAGACGGTTGTTGAGTGCACGTTTCAGTGTTGTAGAGTATGGAAGTGACTGAGATAGATCTATAGTTGACAGAGTCAGCGCTTCTTCCCTTCGTCAGCACAGGTTGCACGTTTGCAAGCTTTCACGACCTGAGAACTGCAACAGTCTCAAGTGAGAGGCGGTACAGGCGTGTGGGAACAGAAGACAACTCAGGCGCATGGTTATGTAGGACTAGTGCTGAAATTCCATCTGACCCGCTGGCTTTATTCACGTCTAGATTCCGCAGAGTTCTAAGTACCTCGTTTTAATATATATAGTGTAGCCAGCCTGAGGTAAGATGAGATCTAGAGGCGAACTCTTTGCAAAGAGTGAGGCATTGAGGAGACAAAGATTTGCCTTGTCTTCTGCAGTATAGGCCAGCGTGCCGTCCGGCCTCAGCAGAGGTGACATAGATAGGCGACAAAAGATAGTGACTTTATATTTAAAGATGCTTCGTTTATAAAATTAATTTGTCAATTTCTGGCGTCGCCATTTTCACTACGCATACACAATATGGAAGCGTGCGTACGATCGGAGCGCCTTATCGAACTGATAAAAATTTGATTACTATAGAAAACACGTTATTTTATTTTATCCTTTGGAAAAGTAATTCTGTATCGGTTTTTGTAAAAACAAACACCGATATACAAATTCGTCGCTCATGTCTAGTGTGTATGCGTGCGTGCGTGCGTGCGTGCGTGCGCGCGGGCGTGTGTGTGTCAGTTTTTTCTAGTACAACTTTTCAAGATATGTATTGTGGAAGGAAAAAACTTTGAAGGAAATAGTGGGTTTCCAAATGTCGCGTGGTAAATATTAACAAGGTATATTAATAAAGTATTTTGTATTTTAATAAACCCCACGAAAGTATTTTGTATTTTTAACCGACTTCAAAAAATGGAGGAGGTTCTCAATTCGACTATACGTTTTTTCATTTTGTATGTATGTTACGCGATAACTTCGGTATTTGAGCACCGATTTACATGATTCTTAGCTGCAGTGCCACTCAGCTCTTTTGATCGCAACGATATGAGGCGCATGGCACTGCGCCCGTCACTCTGAGATATAAGTTGACAAGTCCCGTGGGTGCCTGTAATTTCACCAGCACCCGTTCCAAACCGGAACACAGCAATGCTCACGTTACTGCTTGGCGCAAGAGCAAGAAATAGGTAAGGTGGCAGTACTTCCCTGGACGAACTCTTTCACAAGGTGCTCTCCTGCTCCTGAACGTCGTAACTTGCAACAATCGGTATTGACGGTATTGATCTTTCGAACGATATGCCGACAGGGTAAAGTCTAAACAATATTAACAAATAGGAAATGAAACTATTTTTCCGGATTTAAATCGCGTATATTTGTTTTTTCAAACAAACGCCGCCGACGGTTGACTTTGTATTTTTGTTGCTGACGTTTTGAACCTGCTTAGAATGGCCGTCTAAATGCAATAAATAATATTTTTAGTTTCATTAATTTCATACATTAGAAACCTCAAATAACCAAAAATAATAAATAAAGGGGATATTATTATTTTATCCTCAAAGATATAATTGATCTACTGTAAATATTCACTTTTTTAGAGCTCCTTGTGGACGAGATCGTCCAGGGTAGTATTGCCACCTTACCTATTTCTGCCGCCAAGTGCTAATGTCAGCATTACTGTGTTCCGGTTTTGAAGGGTACCTAAGGGTGCTGGTGAAATTACAGGCACAAGGGATTTGCCAACTTACGTCTCAGTAAGTAGTGCCCCTCAGATCTTAGCAATTTAAAGCTCTGATTGGCACTGTAACTGTTATGGACAGGCGTGTAGCTTGCCATCAGCCGTACGACTTGTTGGTCCCGTCACTTGATGTTATAAAAGAAACCGAAATTTTACTGAAGAGACCCGCTGGATCTCTAAGGATCCTGTAAAGTTTTAATTTATTCTCGCGGTGCTATAATTTCTCATTGATTTTCGATTGGTACATCGTCTGGGGTATATGTACTGTTGATCACCGTTATCATCAGCATCATTACCGTCCACAACATCATCGTCATGATCACTACAATCATCACCACCATCATCATTGTCACCACTGTCATCACAACCACTATCAACATCTAATTGTTATATTTCAAGTAAATGTGTAGCTTATAGTAACTGTTTGACTTAAAAGTAGTCAAGATTGAGAGCGACAATAATGATATTTGGATACATTTTTAATTGTCAAATGTGTAAAATATGCTGGGCCATTTATAAAAGTGTATGGATTTTAAAGTTCCCTTTGTCTAATTGATGTACAATAAAGTTTATAAAACTTTTACTTAATACTTATTTAGATAGATTGGTTTACATGAATGAGAACGATTTAATCACTAGCGCTGAAATTGGTATTTAAGTCGATTTATTGCTAAAACGGAGATGCACAGGTTACTTCTCTGTGTACACTTCAATCCGACAGGAGCCCCTTCTCACGTGTGCGAAGGGTGAAGGTGACGCGATATGAACTTTTGTTATTAGGAGGCCTTTAGTTGAATTGACACTAATGATAAGAAAAATAGAAACACATTTAAAAATATTGCGATTTCCACGAGTGTTTAATTTTTTCTTCTTTTCTTAAAATTAGGGCGACGTGGAGCCGGCTCCTATGAATGAGAAATTGACCACTTTTTAATTTTTATTTATTACTGTGGCGTAGTAAAGTAGTCTTTTCATGTATAACACAGACTAAGCAAGCAAGCAATCATATTAAATAAATAAAGCTTAGCATTCATGTAATGACATAAAAGTTATTGAAAGGGACACATTTTTGGAGGTTATCTGAAAACGACCTTAAAAGGTTTCACATGGACCCTCAAATTCGCTTTAGACGACGGCGACGTCGGCTGGCGCCCTTATGAACGGGCGCCTGATGTGGGGAGGCTCTCTCCAGCGTCAACACGGATACACAAATAGCGTATTTTCCTCTTCATAGATAGGTCTGGTATTCAAAATTGGACTAAATTAGTAAAGGTTTAAATAATAAAATGACAAGTTGGTTTAAAGTGCAATTCCGTGCAGCTCTTCGCACACCAATTATCGTCGTATTGAAATTTAACATTTCTGTAAACTGGAATAGGGTTTTCGTTGGCGCGGCTCACACAGCGATGTCCTGAGAGGTGTACTCTATTGGTGGAAAATTATCCTACATACGCCTACCTAACACTTACCCCCAACCACCCGGGCGGCACGTCCCGACCCAGACGCAGGCGGCACATCGAGTCGTGCAGTGCTGGCTGTCGTAACCGCGCAGCTCTTCCGAGCTCTCATAGGGAATTAAAAGTTAAAAAAAGAAGTTTTATGGTATTGCTTTCTCAGTGATTCCGCGTTCGCGAAATTTCAACTTCGATCAAGCCGTCGGCCGACTTCCTAAAGTAAGTACAATTAATTTATTGCCCTGTCTTTTTTTGCAGCAACGTGCACTTTCAGCGCAATGTAAGTAATTACAATATATTTGTATTTGGCAAGGCGTCTTCCTCATCATTATCCGGCTCATCTGGACTCATATCTTTGCTAATAATTTTAATTATTTGTATGAAAAAGCAATTGTCATTTTTATGTAGTTTCTTTATACTGGCGTATTTATTTGATTTGTTTAATTTTTAAACGGATTACGTTATAATTTTATTAAATATGTATATAATACTTTGTTGTTCTTTTGTCGATATTTATAGTATATATACTGTGGCTGCTGTTTTAATGTGGAAATATATTTGGCGAAGTTTTTTACCTCTTGTTTCTAATTAATATTATGATTATTGTACGATTTGAAAATTCGATAATTCAAATTCAAATTCAAATTCAATAAAATGAAAAAAATTGATATATTTTGCGAATTAAACAGTTAACGTGTTTTTAAATTCGTTAAGATCTGTCTTTGTCACAAAAGTAAAAAAATACAAAATTAAAAAAATACAAAATCACTACGTGACTACACTACTACATTAATCACTTAAAAAACTATATTATTATTTAAATTAATAAATTACTATATAAATAAATTATTAAATTACTAAACTGCGAAAAATACAAAACTACGAAATTTCTAAACTACTAAACAACTGAACTACTAAACTGCCAAACTTCTAAACAATTAAA
>NW_020655740.1:347041-347533 GCF_003589595.1 Hyposmocoma kahamanoa | reverse complement strand
TACTAAACAACTGAACTACTAAACTGCCAAACTTCTAAACAATTAAACTACTAAACTAGCTAACTACTAAATTACTACACTACTACAATAAAAAAGTACTAAACTACTAAACTATTAAACTATTAAACTATTAAACTATTAAACTATTAAACTATTAAACTATTAAACTATTAAACTACTAAACTACTAAACTACTAAACAGCTAAACTACTAAACTACTAAACTACTAAAGTACTAAACTTCTAAACTACTAAACTACTAGACTACTAGACTACTAGACTACTAGACTACTAGACTACTACACTACTACACTACTAAACTACTAAACTACTAAACCACTGAGCCACTGAGCCACTGAGCCACTGAGCCACTGAGCCACTGAGCCACTGAACCACTGAAACACTGAGCCACGGAACCACTGAACCACTGAACGACTGAACCACTAAACCACTGAACCACTGAACCACTGAACCACTGAACCACTGAACCACT
>NW_020655740.1:341753-347031 GCF_003589595.1 Hyposmocoma kahamanoa | reverse complement strand
CACTGAACCACTGAACCACTAAACCACCAAACCATCAAACCACCAAACCACCAAACCACCAAACCACCAAACCACTAATCCACTAATCTACTAAACCACTAAACCACTAAACCACTAAACTACTAAACTACTGAACTCCTAAACTTCTAAACAACTATTCTACTAAACTACTAAACTACTAAACTACTAAACTTCTAAACTACTAAACTACTAAATTACTAAAGTACTAAGCTACTAAGCTACTAGCTTAGTAGCCTAGTTTAGTAGCTACTAAGGTACTAAACTACTAAGCTACTAAACTACTAAACTACTAAATTACTATACTACTGAATTACTAAACCACTAAGTTACTAAAATACAAAATTGTTTTTATGACACCAAGTGACGAAACGGACAAGTCACACATGGTGATAACTGACACGCTTGTCGATAACAGTTACACTTGTAGCAAATAAGTTGCAAAGTTACAACTACATAATCACAAAATTACTGAGTTACTGGCTTACTATACTACGAAACTACTCAACTACTAAACTACTAGGCTACTAAACTACGAAACCACTAAACCACTAGGTCACTAGATCTCTACACCACTAGACCACTAGACCACTAGACCACTAGACCACTAAACCCGTGGACTACAAAACTACAAAGTATAAAACTACAAAGTTATAATGTTACAAAGTTACGAAGTCACAAAGTCACAAAGTCACAAAGTCACAAAGTCACAAAGTCACAATGCCACAAAGTCACAATGTCGCAAAGTAACAAATTCTTAGGGCCGTATTTCAGAACCCTACTCAATACTCAAGTCTGGACTTGAGTAATGCAGTGAGCACTGAAAATCTTACTCAAGTCCTTGCCATTAGGGTAGTATTTCTAGTGCTTGAAATCATACTCAAGTCTGCTCAAATCCTGACTTGAGCATTGAGTACAGTTCTGGAATACGACCCTTAAAGTCTCAAAGTCACAAAGTTACAAAATACTGAATTACTTACTCTCTTCTATACTAAAACAACAAAACTACAAAATTACAAAACTACTAAACATTAAAATACTAAATTACAAAACTACTAAACCACAACATTACTATACTAATGAATTACTAAACCACTAGATTACTAAACTACTAAATTATCAAACCACTAAATTACTAAAATACAAAATTGTTTTTATGAGACCAAGTGACGAGGCCGACAAGTCGCCCACAAGGTGATAGCTAACACGCTTGTCGATAACAGTTACACATTTTAGTCCCTCGATAAGAAATCTACTATGTTATTACCCCTGTCTATATCTATGGTTATTACTACCCTGGTTCAGCATCTCAAATTGTGTTTTGGGGTGCCTTCAAAAAGTCGCTTGTAAAAGCACTAGCAGTGGCGCGATTGTAGCGCAACAGCCGCGCTTCAGTATTTTTTAGTTCACCAAGTGTGAGGCCAGACGAGAGTAATTTTGTGATTTTGTTCGGTTTCATATAAAAGTACGGTTTGTTTCACACGACGACGCAAAATAAGTTGTCTGCCGACTCACGGGCGTAATGACGACTGGCTTTCGGCCGCGTCGTGAGTCGGGCTAGCGCGGGTGGAGGTAGGGGCGAGGGAAGGGGTCACTTTGGTATAGGATGCGCGAGAGTATAGATGTTTCTTGCGGAAATGTTCGATATGGAGATTAAAATAAAAATACTTGAACAACTTACTTGATTGTTATAGTCTTTCCTTTGGACTGACGGCTTGTCTCATATTTGCATCTGACTTAGCAATAAAAGGTTTCACTAGGCTTAATAATTTTTGAAAAACATTTACTGGCCTGTCGTAGTACTTAACAAATTGACTTGGATGTTCACATAAACTTGAATATAATATATGAAACTGCCCACACTTTAATCGTTTCTACTATTACGGCACAAACACCCCGTATAAACGCTTAAAAGCAACTTAATAAAATACCTTCGTCTGGAACTCCAACCGAATTTCGGTTGAGCTCAAAACAATGCAACTCACAACTCACAAAATTACGCTCGCTTGGCCTCGCACTAAAGGGTGATTGATACACCCGCCGTGGTCTCGAATCGACACGCGCCCGAGCCCGACCCGCATCAGTTCTTGTATGGTTCTCGATTCTTTGTGACTGCAAAAGAGGCGCACGCGCGTTACCACAGCCCGTTGCACCAAGTACCTACTACCAAGTACCACAGTCGTGGTGCTGGAACTGCGCTTCTAAGAGCCTCTGCGCCGCAGACGCGCTGTAGTGAACCCATTCAAACGCGCACAAACATCGCATTGCAAGCAAGAAGCTTATATAGAATTTAATGTAGTTGCATCATTTCAAAAATTAACTGAAATTAATAAACAAAACTAAAATTAAAACTATTTCCGCCAATGTACTTAGGATGCGATGCCGTTTGTACTGAGACGCGATGGAGTAGCGATGCGCTACGCTTTCGCATGATAACGTAGAAATCGCCCACATGTTTCTCAGCAAACATGGAGTTTAAAAACTGTTATCTTTGTTGCAGGCCATGGCGCGCGAGAACGGACGCCAAGTTGAACGTTTTGATGACCTGGTAAGTACCTTTTGACGACCCCTCCTGTCACTTTCACGTCATTAAATATTTGATGTTTTTATCTTGTTACTAATTTAATCACTGTTTCGATTCAATGAAGTATAAAACAAGAATTTTATTAAAATTTAGTAAAAGAAGATTCTCAAGAAGTTTGTATGAGCCATAGTGACTTGAGGTTGCGTGATTTACGATTGTTTCGCCTAAATGTATTTAGGGTAGCAAAAAGAAGTGATGCAACGTGTGTCCAACTAAGTGACGATATGACGGAAACAGATGTCAAAAGCAAATCTTAGCGAAAGCGGAAACGGAAGCGGAATTTAAATATTATAAAGATCTCAACAAACTATTTCCAAACAGGGCTTGTGTTTGATATCATAAATAGCATTTAACATTACACAGAAATGTTAAAAATCCCGCGCCACACCGTCTGTCGTGACTAAATTTCCAATTAAAGTTCCGTTATAAAAGTTACGGAAGCAGAAACGGAAAGAGACGTGAAAAACCGTGCGTAACTTCCGTGGTCAGCAGAAGCAGAGGTCTGTTGCATCACTAGCAAAGACTACCTTCGCCTAGCGAATTTAAACATGTAGTTACGTATGGTATAGTAAGTTCTAAAAGCACGGGTGAGAAAAACCGTCCAGACTGGTTGCAGCCTGGCGGTACGTCATCGGACAGTCGGCATTACCATTAGGAGGCTTCGGGCTCATCGAAAACAAAAGTTATATGTCCACTTATTATCTACCACTTTACGCAGCGCTACAATCGGTACAGACGTTTTAGTAGCAGGCCTCCTTGTGAATGAGTTCGTTTAGGGAATAAGGCACTAGCCTCTCAGATCTTTGTGATTTAATGCTCTGAATGACAGGCGTACGACTTGTTCGTCCCATCTGTACCTTGGTACCATAAAAAAAGTGACAACTGACGCTGACATCGCGAGCAACATAGATAATGTCGTTCCGCTGGAACACTTCCGTGTTAATGGAGTTGGTGAGATGCTCAGAGACATGTCATACGTGACCTTTTATAATTTGTAACATATGTAACGGACTGTATCAATCGGTTAAACGGTGGGTGCTAACAACAAGTGAGCAAGGCCAAAGTAAATGTATATACAGTTTACATTGACTTACAATTATATGGACGTCGGGTCCGCGCTAAAAAGTGTCCGAACTTATAGGGCGTTAAAATCGTATACAAAGCGTCATTCAAGCTTTAGTCTTCGTTTGTTCGACTGACAGCGAAGCAAGCAAAATTAGACAGTACTGCGATGACATTACAATTTAAATTCAACGTTTTAGCTTTTTCATATTCCTTTACATGTCACTACGTTTAAATAGGTTGACTTGGGACATTTTTTTCGTGGTTTTTGTATTAGACCCGTCGTCCATTTATTTGTAAGTCAATGACAGTTTATGAATTTTTATAACAAAAACACGTATGTCGCTTGTTCTAAGCGTAGAGTACTTGTTTTAATAGCCGCTCACGCGATTCATGCGTCTCTGGTAGCATACCACTCCTAGAGGTGCCGGTGATGATTTTATACAGATTTATCGGATATCGAAGTTATAACTAATTGCTATTTCGGTAACTACTCTAGCAAACCATAAAGTTTTTAATGCCTGGGTCTGTCATTTAAAAAAAAATAAACAACTTCAAAAATACGTCACGACAATCGTGTGTGTTATTGTTTGGGCTGGTGATGTCGGCGTTTATTTATTGAAAACATACCGTAAGTTGCGTTTCTTAAGTTTACCCTGAATATAAATGTTTATAAACTATACTTTAAGGAGTAATTTCATGGTAAACATTAGAACCACTCATACGGAGTATTATCATATTTACCCAAGTACACCAAAAATTTCATTAGTGCTTTTTAAGTGCAGGATTTGCGGTGTATTACTGCATTTTATTTGAGATGTTTTTGTTGTAGTACGGAGGGTATTTATTTAGCAATGCAGAATAATAACTCTGAATTTTAAGCTAGTTTGATCTGAGTAAAGGAGAATGGACCGAACTGCAATAATAAGCACCGTTCGTTATTCACTTTAATTAGTTTGTTCTGAACGACACAGAATTGGCCAAATGCCAGTGGCGCCATCTGTAAGGAAGGCTGAGACCCTGTTTGCATTGAAAAACGAATTGAAATGTATCCCTCTACAAAAGTAGCTGTAAGTTTAGGTTTTAATGTGACCAATCGGTGGCCCCATCAAACAAACGTGTAAAGGAAAAACTGCAACTAACAGGAGCGATTAAAAACTTAAAATTAATATTACACATTGGTGATTGGATATAATATAAGATTTCAATACAATGAATGGCCGAATAAAAAATAAAAAAAACATATATATAGGTATATCTTATGGGTGAGATTCGTAATATAATTTCATATTTTTAGTCGATATAACGCTCAACAGATATAATTAATTTATGGTATACAGACATTTGATATATTCTTGCATGATATAAAGGTCGCTAGGTATAATAGACGATTGATATAACAACTTTCAATCTAATAAACCGATGGCATAATGTTCATTTTATATAAACACTTCAGATATAACATTCACTGACTATAATGTTGAATGTGTATGTGTGAAAAACAATTAATATAATTCCAGTGGTGTTTACGTGCATCGGTGAATGAACCGAATTTGTTTGCATTTCCTAGTTGGTTCGACCTCCTCCTGTGGGTTTAGGTTAGGTTAGTGTATG
>NW_020655740.1:335287-341743 GCF_003589595.1 Hyposmocoma kahamanoa | reverse complement strand
CGCATTTCGTAGTTGGTTCGACCTCCTCCTGTGGGTTTAGGTTAGGTGAGTATATGCAATTAAATATTCTGCTCAAAGTTTTAATAAACATATTTTATAACACTTAAAGCTATACAAAAACAATTATAGTTTGCGATTGTACATTTAATGGAATAAAAAAAATCTTATCAACATAGTGTATGGCGCTTTAACTATTCGTAAAACGAAATGTTGTGTTATATTATGTAATACATTATACTGGTAGTACTTACACCATTTGTTCATTATGTCACTTAATCATTATATCTAATATTTGTTATATTGAAGGTTCATTATACACAATGAAATTATGCCTTTTGTTGTTATACTTTTTGTTGATTATATACAGTGAGTTATTATATCCTTAAAAATTATATCAAATGTTATTATACCAAGTGAAAATAGATTATTTGTTGTTATATCTTCGATTACACACCCATATCTTATATTAAAATTTGAAACAAGAAAATATTGATGGTTTATCAGAAATTAATAAAACAAGCCCCTTCAAATTTTAATTCTAGACGTAAATTACTTTGGTGGTTGTTAGCTTGTGGTGTTTATGTTTAAAAAATTATTTGGAAAATAAATCTCAAAATAAAAATTATGAGGTGTATTTTGAGCGGGCAAGTCTTTTTTTGAATTTTTGCAAAAAAAGATAAAGTGGGTCCGTCGCTATGTTATATCCAACGAACATCACAAATGATCACAATAGCACAAAGCTAAAGGTTAGTTGTTTACGGCAAGGTAACAATTTTGATCTCGTTTCAGGACATAGACGAAGAGGTGGCGGAGTTTTTCAACTCCAGGGAGGAGAATGACGTCGAACAGGAACTAGTGTACCTCTTGAGAGCCATGCGTAACTCACCACGTCCACGTCCTGCCCCAACATGGTATGCGGTGCCAGCACCAGGACCTTCGGGTAGCGGAGCGCAAGCGCCGCCAAATCCTCAAGCGCCGCCGCATCCAATTTGGAGACCTTATGCTCTGGATGGACACTTCCGAGGTGTTAGACCACGCAACAATCCAGCCGACGTCCAGGCCCTGCCTTACGAGTACGGGCATCTAAGGATATGCAACGGCTGCGCCGTGGCTGCTAAATCGAAGACTCCGGAGCTGATCGACATTAACGGTGCGTCACCAGAGTTGTCTGCGCCATTCATTCCGGATTGGCTGTTCAGGGAGTCCGACGAAGATGAGGGGTGAGTTCAATATTTATATCATTTACCTTCTGCCTTGCTTATTGACAGGTAGTGAACTGCAACTTGAAGCGATTGTGCGCACAGCGAATTTTGTTAAAATATGTCAGCCCTACTTGAATGGGCTTGAATTTATTTTATAAAATTGTACATTTTCTGATAAATGCTGTAGCGAGAAGCAGTGTTAACAATTGCATTACATGTCATGGTTCCTTTTTATGTGGGCAAACGAATGTAGTTCTATTCGTTGGATGCAAACGATCCTGATCTGTAATTATAAAGTGCTCTTACTTAATTATTTATCAAAAATATCACACTTAATCATCTATGTTATTGGCAATATCATGAATTGAAGTACTCAAATCGAATCTGCGAAGATTGCCAAATCAACGTGAGCAGATTAATGGCAGTATATTTTTGATGCCCGCTTGGCATTGGTTACCATAATCTAAGGATGTGAATGATGAAAAATATTCCTCCGAGCATGGCAATTGAAGTGTCATTGTAATGTAGACTGTGCTTTTTACAGCGCTCTATGGTCTGGGCAATTCTTTCCACAAAGAAGTACGCACAGGCTAAATTGTTTTATCTGTAGCTTTCTAGTTGTAAAATACATAATAACTTTCTTTCATTAAATACCTATAATTGTAATGATTGTGTTATTTGTCCAATCATTAACTAATCCAATAATCGCAACATTTTGATATTATAATGCTTGCTATTCAATTGTGAGGTCTACAATCCGAGTCCCGGTGGCGGTATGTAGCTACGACTTCGGTTTCTAAGTTACGCACATTTTTTAATGTTAAATATCAATATCGCTAACAGCGAATAGTAATGAAGCCTGCACAACTCTTGGATAACGTGTCAAAACCCCAAACAGGAATGGGGTCTCAGTGGCGGCCTAAACCTTCTTTTTAGAGGAGACGCGAGATAATGCGAGATAGCGCAGACATTGAGAGGGAATGTAGAGCATCAGCAATGAGACCTAATATTCAGTCGATGTACAGCGCTGGTAAAAGTGATTTTATTTAAAGCTGCACATCGCTGTACGCCTGTAGTTTATGGTGTAGTTACTAAATGCGTGTACAGTACAACGACGCGTACTGTAGTGCGTCCGGGATGTTCGCGGATGCGAAGGTTGACGTGCGCAAGCGCTGTGCCGCGACAATGCGTGAGGTGCGCGCCGGCTGCCACATACTCTTGACAGTTGTTGCGCACAGATGGGACAGTGGACTGCTAAGGCACTGATCCTCTCTTCATTTAAGTTTACGTACTGTAACAGGGACGTAGCTTGGGTTTGCGTGAGGCACTTTTTAAAAATAAAACAACTATAGCCATTAATAAATATTTATTTCGTATTTCCAGTCGAAACCTGTTCTAGAACAACCAAGATTTTCTTCTTTTCCATCCTATTTTTTTTATACAATTCTTAACACAACCTACATTCATTCAGCCACTATTTCTAATCATACTGCCCAGTCTACAGTATTAACATAGAGATTTGAGTTTTTGCTGAAATACTAACATTTTTATGGATCTTCTTGTAGTCCGGAAGAAATGCATTTTATTTTATTTTATTTTTATTTAATGCTCATGAAATGGATTAATAACACGCTTTCCTTTAAGAGTCGATACTCACAGCTCGAATTTAAACTTTTCAGAATAAATTTTTAACAAATTAAAGCCGTTTGAAAAATGTACATCGTATACTATACGTACTTTAATCGTATACTATAAAGTACCTATTGAATACAGAGGTTTTTTTTGTAAAATTTCGAGGTAAATTTGTGTTTTTTTTCTAACGTGAACATTTTTAGGAATCGTGTTTTCCCACCGCATAGAAATCAGTGTATATCCTTAATTTTTAACCGACTTCAAAAAAGGAGGAGGTTCTCAATTCGACTGTATGTTCTTTTTTTTTGTATGTTACGCGATAACTCCGATATTTGTGAACCGATTTTCATGATTCTTTTTTGTTGGAAAGGGGGTACTTCCATAGTGGTCCCATTTCATTTTGAAGAAAATCATCCATCTTGAAGGGTGGCTGTTCGCGCATGAAGATTCATTTTTATAAATAGCGCCTAACTTTAATTTAGGAGCAATTACTTTAATGGTTGATTTTGCTATTTCTCCAATTCAAGGCGTTTTTCTCTCAATATACTTTGAGTACCTAGTGAGAACCTATTTTTATTATCTCCAGTGTCAAGTCCTGTATAGTGGCGAAGTAGGGGATATTTCAATAAAACTTAGCAAATAGACGTAGTTCTACGTACTTTTAAGGTCGGTTTTTTTAGTACTCTGATTTATACTATATATTTTTTCCAAAGTGATTGGTTCAACACTCTCACTGTTACGCGGAGTCAACCAAAGCCATTTGCGGTCGCACTAACTCTTAAGTGAATTATCAAGTCTTCCGAGAAATTCCTGTATTGTTTTGCGTCTTGCCGTTTTGTAGAATTTGGCAGTGTCTGCGGGCTTCTTTCAGTTTTATTTTGTGCAAGTTGTTACTTGGCTCCTTATATCTCCGGTAGTTAGCCTTTTTAATCCCCGATTCCAAAAGGGGAGTTACAAGTTTGGAGTCTTTCCTTGTGGTATCTGTGCGCTTGTATGTTTCTCTGAGGCATCGTATATAAGTAGCTCCCGAACGGATGGGCTGACATCATAGCGTTTTTTCTTATTTAAGACAAACTTAATCAGGATGTTTCAGCTATTTAAAGATCAATGGCTCTTTTCTCACTTAGTAATAAGCAGATATACACACCATATTTGTGTTGCAAAAACGAGCGATTCGTTCAATGTTAGGTACATTGAACGAATCGCCGTGTGTGGACGTGCGTTGTCATGCATTAGTTGAAATGAATCACCCAACTGGCCTCGCAAAGGGATGATAACATCTGAAACAATCCTCTCTGCGTAAACTTGAGCATTGAGGTTACCCCTGATCCAAATGAGATCGGTTCTTCCGCCGATCCAAATACCGGCCCATATCATTATTGTTCCCCCACCATATGGATGAACTTCCTGACAATATCTCAAACGTTCATGACGTCCAGATGTTCTCCATACTCGAGTACGTCTCGTATCCAGTCTCATACCGAAACGGGATTCATCCGAAAAGCACACATAGCGCCAGTCTCTTCCTCCCAGTTTCTGCGTTCGCGAGCCCATCGTAAACGGGTCCTGCGATTGCAGGGTGCAATAGGTGGAACTCTGAGCGGCCTTCGGGATCGCAGACCCACTTCATGTAAACGATTTCGGATTGTTTGATCGCTTATTAGCAAGCCTGAGGCCACGCTATACTAACGTTTTGACAAAATCATTACAATATCTGCATCGGAACCGAAACAATTTACATTATTATGGAGAGACGACATCATTTAACCCGAGAAGTGATGATGCGAGCCGTCGGAATGTTGAAAGGTGGTTCCAGGCAACGTGCTGTGGCTTTCACTCTTAACACTACACAGAGCGTCATAAGTCGCCTCTGGACGCGCTATCGCATGACGGGCAGCGTGGCCTAGCGACATGGAGGACGATCTCGCATCACGACTCGCAGACAGGACCGGTATATCCAAAATACTGCTCGACGGAATCGTACCATGACCGCCATGATGTTGGTTTCGTCGTTTGTAACACTTTTCAGATCTGTGGGCAGATGTTCGTAGAATCAGGGAATAATATAGTATATATAATATGTAAGTGTAGGAATGTAAGTCATGGAAATAATATTTTCTCAAACATGCTCGGAAATGTTTGCATTACTTTCAAAAAATATACACGGAAAGTTTATCATATATGGATCGTGAAACTTCTTCCTGGCCAAGGCCTGCAAAGTATGGAAATCCATTACTGTCCACTTCTCTAATTTTTTTTTGATGATAAAAGGAGGAAAAAACTAAAGAATACCAAAACACTTTAATTTAAATGTTACCGACATTTTCTTTTTTTTTACGTACGCGTTACAGGTAGGTATTTTTAATTCATGCAACTATGAACACTTTTTTCTTTTGCCTGTTTACACAGTTCATTGTTGGAAATTTGGTGTACCCTGGAAATCCGATGACATTACAATGATATGGTATCTTGCATCTGGAATCTGGACAGTCTTCAGAGTACCGAACTCCTCAACTACTTGCAGTAGAACTGTGTTCTTTTTCCTATATCTATGAATCGTTGTTACCTTATAGATGGTGATTTTTTGGATTAAACTGTTTCGTATCGGGTCTTTACGTTTAGTGTAGTGTCGCGAGGGCTGTAATACTTTGTCTAGACTCAGTACGGTGACTCACAATATTGAATATTAATTTGCTGCATTGACATGTTCTAGTTCTAGATTTATCTTGCTATAACGAGATGTTCTGGTTTTATGTTATATTTTGTTGGTGTGGTAAATTGAATTACGACATTTTATTAGTATTTTTAAGCTAGTTAGCTACCAACATCAGAACATTAAACAACATTGACATATTTAACATTGCTTTGTTTTTACATTTTTTATTTACAATTAGAAGAATTTTGTACACTGTTTAACAAAGATTCTTTAATTCCGCTAACTACTCCAAAAACACCCTCGTGACATCGGTTATCTGGTTGCAATCATGAGGTAACATCCGGTAGGACAGAGTCGCTGTTCTGCCCTTACAGGCACCGTTTTTTGATTATGTGCACCGTTTCTTCTTCTTCATCTTATTTTGTTCTTCCCAATGAAGATATAATACCGATTGGAAGTTGTTCAACAATCTGATGGGGCATCAACGTTAACGCAATACGAAAAAATCTGTTCCAGTTCTGGTGTCTAGTTTGGAATTTTTGGAAATTTCATCATCAAACCGACTGTAATTTTACTTGTATTGTTATTGTGTACGTTTACCAACAATGCAGGTGCTATGCATACACGTAATTATAAGTGTGCATACCTCTATAAAATGTTTGTTTTGCCCTAATGCATATTATTATTATATATCCGATTGCGATACAATTTTCGTGAGTCGACATGACCACACCCGCAAAACTTTCTGAATTCTTAGTCGCAGTGTAGTGTAGTCCTCTGAGCCGGAGCTTGTAGCTGTTAAAGTACCTTGTTTATTGCTCGACGTTGCGTTGGCATTTGTGACTTTACTTCCGAACGTTCAAACCAATACTATCTCTATATACAAAAAAAGACAAATTTCGGGAAATGGCAGTAAAATGTGTGTGTGTGTGTGTGTGTGTGTGTGTGTGTGTGTGTGTGTGTGTG